>NC_138778.1:78193961-78351461 GCF_965119305.1 Pelophylax lessonae | reverse complement strand
TCGGTGGACCAATCTTCTCGCAAGACTTTAGCCAATCTCCCTTATGACGGTTCTCGTCTGTTTGGCGAATCCTTGGATACTCTGATTAAGGGGATCACTGGGGGTAAGAGCACGCTCTTACCCCAATCCCAGAAGGCTAAGTCGGCTCCTGGTAAGAAGCATGCTTCCTTTCGGCCCTCTCGGGGGTTCTTTCGTGCCTTTCGGCCGCACTTTAAGGGCAAACCGTTCAAAGGTCAGGGCTCTCAAAAGAAGCCGTGGACAGGTAAGCAGAAGTCCGGCCAATCCGGATCCGCTGCCCACAACAGTGCGGCCTGAAGGGGCGCCCTCACTCGGTTCTGGGGTCGGGGGACGCTTGCTCGGTTTTCTACAACCTTGGCTGGCCCGTGTTTGGGACAGGTGGGTTCAGGAAATCGTTCGATCTGGTTACAAGATCGAGTTTCTCTCTCGGCCGGAGAGCAGATTTTTTCCCTCAAATCTTCAACTGTCTCTGGAGCGTTTGCGGGCTCTGCACCTGGCGGTGCGGGACCTGAGAGCTCAGGGAGTGGTGGTCCCGGTGCCTCATCGGGACAGATTTCGGGGGTTCTATTCAAATCTGTTCACTGTACCCAGGAAGGAGGGCAAGGTTCGTCCAATTCTGGACTTGAAGGCTCTAAACCGCTTTGTGCGGGTTCGCAAGTTCCGCATGGAATCTCTGCGGTCGGTGGTGGCTGCCCTGGTTCCGGGGGAATTCATGGCCTCCATCGATCTGAAGGATGCGTACCTACACATCCCCATTTTCGAGGGTCACCAGAGGTACCTTCGATTCGCCATCGCGGAGGATCACTACCAATTCGTGGCGTTGCCTTTTGGCCTCGCTTCGGCTCCGCGGGTTTTCACCAAGGTGCTTGCGCCACTGCTGGCCTTGTTAAGGGCCCAGGGCATCTCTGTCCTGGGTTATCTGGACGACATTCTGGTTCGCTCTGCGACCAGCCAGGGTCTGGAGAATGATCTGTCCGTCACGGTGCAGACTCTGCAGGAGTTTGGTTGGACGATAAATTATCCAAAATCGATACTGTGCCCGGCGGTTCGTTTTCCCTATTTGGGAATGATCCTGGACTCGGTCCAAGCGAAGGTCTTCCTACCGGACGACAAAATCGGGGTTCTTCAGGGAGAAGTCCAGTCCCTCAGGGACGTTCCGTGCTCATCCCTGCGGAAGTGCATGCGGTGTCTGGGTCTGATGGTCTCGGCTTTCGAGGCGATTCCCTTTGCCCAGTTTCACACGAGGGGTCTCCAAGCGGAGATTCTGTCCAAGTGGGACGGGCGTCCGCAGTCTCTGGATGTCCAGATTTCGTTGAGCCATCGCACCAGAAGGGATCTTCTGTGGTGGCTCCAGTCCCCGGCGGTGTCGGGGGGGAAAGTCTTTTCGTCCTCTTTCATGGACGGTGATCACCACGGATGCCAGCTTGTCGGGCTGGGGTGGTGTTCTGGGCGTTCTGTCCGCCCAGGGGACTTGGTCGGAGGAGGAATCCTCCCTTCCGATCAACATTTTGGAGTTGCGTGCGATAACTCTCTGCCTTCACCGTTGGACAGACAGGCTGCGCGGCTGTCCGGTTCGGGTGCAGACGGACAATGCCACGGCGGTGGCTTACGTCAATCACCAAGGGGGCACCAGGAGTGCCCGAGCGGCTCGGGAAGTGGCCGACATTCTTTCTTGGGCCGAGACTCATGTCCCGGCGATATCGGCGGTACACATTCCGGGGGTGGAGAACTGGCAGGCGGATTATCTGAGTCGCCAGACCCTGGATCAGGGGGAATGGTCTCTCCACCCGGCTGTCTTCCAGATGTTGTGCGCGAAGTGGGGTCTTCCGGAAGTGGACCTGTTCGCGTCTCGTCTGAACAACAAGGTAAAAAGGTTTGTGGCAAGGACGCGCGATCCTCGGGCAGACGCGTCCGATGCGCTGGTGGCCCCGTGGCACCAGTATCGACTGCTGTATGCGTTCCCGCCGATTCAATTGCTGCCCAGGTTCCTTCGCAGGTTGAACTCGGAACCACACGCGGTGATTCTTGTGGCACCGGACTGGCCTCGCCGGTCCTGGTACGCGGATCTCGTGAACCTGGCGGTCGACACTCCTTGGCGTCTGCCTCTTCGAGAAGATCTCTTGTCTCAAGGGCCGATATTCCATCCTGCTTTACAGTCGCTGGCTTTGACGGCCTGGCTGTTGAAACCGAGGTCCTGAAGGATAGGGGTCTCTCTCCGGAGGTCATTCACACCTTGATTAACGCGAGGAAGTCTTCCTCGGGGAAGGTCTATCACCGTACTTGGAAGGCCTGTTTTGCCTGGTGTGAGTCCAGGGGGTTTTCACCTCGCACATACTGTGTCTAGGGTGTTGTCCTTCCTTCAGACGGGTGTCGACCAGCGTATGGCGTTGGCTACGGTCAAGGGTCAGGTGTCTGCGCTGGCTGTTCTCTTTCAACGTCCTATAGCGTCTAACTCTTTGGTTAGTACCTTTTTGTTCAAGGGGTGCGACATCTGGTCCCTCCTAGGAGGGCACCCTTGCCTCCTTGGGACTTGAATCTTGTGCTGTCCGTGTTACAACACGCTCCTTTTGAACAGATCAGGAAGATCTTGTTGTCCATGTTGTCCAAAAAAGTCGCTATTTTGGTGGCGATAACTTCGGCTCGTAGGGTTTCGGAGCTGGCGGCTTTGTCCTGCAAGTCTCCGTACTTGGTCCTTCATCTGGATAAGGTGGTCTTGCGACCCAACCCTTCTTTTCTTCTGAAGAGAGTTTCGGATTTTCACATCAATGAGGACATTGATGCGCGAAGCCCAAACATCCGAAGGAGGTGGAGCTGCATTCCTTGGATGTTGTTCGGGCGATTGGGGTTTACCTGAAATCGACTGAATCTTTCCGCAAGTCGGATTCCTTGTTTGTCCTTCCTGAGGGACCTCGGAAGGGCTTGGCTGCGTCGGCCTCTACCATTGCCAAATGGATCACACAGACTGTGGAATAGGCCTATACTTTGAAGGGGAAAGCTCCCCCTGTGCCTGTGAAGGCGCACTCTACAAGATCTCTGAGTACGTCTTGGGCCTGTCGTCATGGGGCTTCTGTGGCCCCGGTGTGTAAGGCGGCGACTTGGTCGTCCGTTCACACCTTCACGAAATTCTACAGAGTGGATGTTCAGCCATCGGCAGATGCTTCCTTTGGCCGCAAGGTTCTTCGTGCGGCAGTTCCTTAGAGCCTCTTGTATGGGCTTCTTGGCTGTTTGGGATACATGTTGTTATCCCTAGGTTATTTGTTTTCCTGGGATTTTTTTTTGCTTCTGTTGAGCAAGTTTTTTCTTCTGTTGCCCAGATGGTTTCATTCCTTTGGTAAGGTTCCTTTCTCTACTGTGGAGACGGCGTTGCCTTGGGCGCGGCTGCGTTTCCCACCCCTCATGTTTGCACTGCTTTGGGACGTCCCCATTGTGACGAATATGAAGAGGGCGGCGACTGTCGGAGGACGTAAGAGAAAACGGAATTTTTGTAAAATCTTACCTGTAAAATTCCTTTCTCTGAGTCCTCCGACAGTCGCCGCCCCCGCCCCTCTTTTGGGGTTGTTTGTACTCTCTACTGCTATTCCACTGAAACTGGAGTATGGATACAGGAAGTGGGAGGGTATTGACTGAGGGGACCACCCCCTGGGGGTGGGATGTGTTAAAACTTTTATATTGACATATTCTGTTGCCTAGCTACTCCTTCGGAGCAAAGTCTAATACCCATTGTGACGAATATGAAGAGGGCGGCGACTGTCGGAGGACTCAGAGAAAGGAATTTTACAGGTAAGATTTTACAAAAATTCAGTTTTTCAACTTTGTCTTTTAAAAAATATCCAATTTATGTCATATATTTTGGCCAAAATGTATTTAGCTACATGTCTTTGACAAAAAAAATCTCAATGAGCGTATTTTTATTGGTTTGCGCAAAAGTTATAGCGTCTACAAACTATGGTGTAAATACTGACATTTATGCAGCTTTTACTTTGTGACTGTCTATCTCATTTCATGAAGTGCTAAAATATGGCAGGGCACTACAACCCCCCCCCCAAATTACCACTTTTTGGAAAATAGACATCCTAAGGAATGTCCTGAGAGGCATGCTGAGCTCATTGAATATTTCATTTTTTTTGTCACAGGTGTTTGAAAAATGACTTAAAAAAAAATGTTTTTTTCTTTACACAAAGTTGCCATTGAAGTGATATATTGCTCGCGCATGCCATGGGTATATGTTCAATTAAACCCCAAAATATATTCTGCTGCTTCTCCTGAGTACAGGAATACCACATATGTGAGACTTTTTGGGAGCCTAGCTGTGTACGGGACCCCGAAAACAAATCACCACCTTCAGAATTTCAAAGGGCGTACATTTTTCATTGTATCTTCTCGCTACCTATCACGGTTTAGGAGGCCCTGAAGTGTCAAGATACCACAAAACCCCCCCCCCCCCCCCCCCCAATGACCCATTTTGGAAAGTAAACACCCCAAGCTATTTGCTGAGAGGCATGGTGAGTCCATGGAATATTTTATATTTTGCCACAAGTTTTGGGAAAATTCCATTCTTTGTGTTTAAAAAAAAAAAAAAAGTTGTCACTAAAAGATAAATTTCTCACACATGACATGGGTATGGGTATATGTGGAATGACACCCCAAAATACATTCTGCTGCTTCCCCTGAGTACAGGGATACCACATGTGAGACTTTTTGGGAGCCCAGCTGTGTACGGGACCTCGAAAACCAGTCACCACTTTCAGGTTTTCTAATGGCAAAAATTGTACATTTCACCTCCGCACTACCTGTCAGTTTCGGAGGCCCTAAAATTTCAAGATAGCACAACCCCCCCAAATGACCCAATTTTGCAAAGTAGACACTCCAAGCTATTTGCTGAGAGGCATGGTGAGTCCATGGAATATTTTATATTTTGCCACAAGGTTCGGGAATTTTTTTTTTTTTTACACAAAGTTGCTATGGGTATATGTGAAATGACACCCCAAAATACATTCTGCTGCTTCTCCAGAGTATGGGGATACCCCAATGTTTGACACTTTTTTGCAGTCTAGCCGAGTACAGGACCCCAAAAACCAATCAACACTTTCAGGCTTTCCAAGGGCATAAATTGTTGATTTCACACCTGATTACCTATCACAGTTTCGGAGGCCATGAAATGCCAAGACAGCACAACCCCCCCCCAAAAAATGACCCCTTTTCGGAAAGTAGACACCCTAAGCTATTTGCAGAGAGGCATGTTGAGTGTTTTGCAGATCTCACTTTTTGTCACAAAGTTTTGGAAATTGAAGAAAGAGGAAAAGAATTGCACTTTCCTGTTTTTTGTTTTTTTTTTTTTCCCTTCATTTTCCAAAATAAATGTGAGCTGCAAAATACTCACTATGCCTCTCAGCAAATAGCTTGGAGTGTCTACTTTGCAAAATAGGGCCATTTTTGGGGGGGGGGGGGGGGGTGGGGGTTGTGCTAACTTGGCAATTCATGGCCTTCAAAACTGTGATAGGTAGTAAGGAGTGAAATCAACAATTTACGCCCTTAGCCTGAAGGTGGGGATTGGTTTTCGGGGTCCTGTACGCAGCTAGACTGCCAAAAAGTCTCACACATGGGGTATCCCTGTATTCAGGAGAAGCAGCAGAATGTATTTTGGGGTGTCATTCCACATATACCCATGGCAATATAGCATTTAGTGACAACTTTGTTTTTTTTTTTTTTTTTTTTTTTACACAAATTGTCACCTTCCCTAAACATAGGGCAAAATATAAAATGCTCCATGGACTCAATATGCCTCTCAGCAAATAGCTTTGGGTGTCTACTTTTCAAAAAGGGGTAATTTGGGGGGTGTTTAAACTGTCACGGCATTTTATGCTCAATCTTAGCCACACATCACCCACTCTTCTAACCACTTGAAAACCAAGTCTTTTCTGTGACTTTTTGTTTACATGGAAAAAATATATATATATTTTTTTTTTTACTAGAAAATTACTTTGAACCCCCAAACATATGTTTCTTTAAAGCAGAGGCCCTACACAACAAAAGGGTGGATGTTGCAATCTTTTTTTTTTTTTTTTGTCACACAGTATTTGCGCACAGATTTTCCAAACGCAATTTCTGCAGAAAAAATAATTTTTTTTTAACATTGAATGCACAAATACACTATATAATTCCAAATTGTTTGGTAAAATTTAAAAGATGATCTTATGCCGAGTACATAGATACCAAGCATGACCTGCTTTAAAAATTGTGCACGCATGTGCAGCGACTACAAACTACGTATGTACATTTTTAAAAGTCTTTACAAGTTAACACTTTAGACTTACAGAGGAGGTCTACTGCAAGAATTACTGCCCTCGACCTGGCGTTTGCGGCGATATCTCACATGCATGCTGCAATTGCGGTTTACATATGACACTAGACCAACGCTTGTGTGCGCCTTTGCGCGCAAGCACGGGGGGGGGGCAGGGGGGGCTTGATTTTTTTTTTTTTTTTATCATTTTTATTGTTATCACAGTGAATTAAAATATCCCCTATGAAGCCATTCTTGTCTCCAATCAGCTCTATGGTTAGATAATTGAACCACCGGCTGCACTCTCAGGTTGATCGGTGGGACAGGAGAGCCCGAGAAAAACAGTGGAAGGCGGCAGGAGTGAGTCCCCTCCCACTGCTTGTAAAAGCAGTCTAGCGGCCAATTATCCGCTAGGATTGCATTTACATGTAAGCCGACCGCTGGCTGTAAAAACCGATACCAAGATGATGCCTAAATATGCAGGCATCATCCTGGTATAACCACTCAGTCCAGCAACGTACCAGTATATTGCTGGTCCTTGTTTGGCATTATAGTGTAGGTTTTTTTTTTTTTTTTTTTTCTTTTTTCCATGTGGGCTGAACGAAAAAAAGAGAACCTAACAGAAATCTCCACAGGAAAATTGTGTAGTATACACACTATTAACCGCCCAAACATCCAAACCCACTTATTTAATGGCGGGTATACATGACAATATTCCACGTATACCTAAAGGTATTTTAACTGCAGTGGTGAAATCAGCCTACCACAGCGCTGCCATCAGAGGTATCCATATATGCTGAGCGCAAACGCTGTTTGTGTCAGAATATATAAAATCAGTGTGGCAGCTGACGAGTACCTGCAAGGGAAACAGGTTAACAAAAGAATGAAAAACAAAGTACAGTAGGAAGAGTAGAAGAACATAAAAATAACTGAGACAACTGTTTTTGGCTTTCTTCTTTTTTTTTTTTTTTTTTTTTTTTGTGTGAACTGCAACCTTCCAGCTTAGGGTCTCTCAAAATGTCGATAGTCATCGAACATCTTTCGAGACCCTGTGTTAGTGTGCCCTACACTGTGTCGTGCTGTACCCCATACTAAAACTCCACTAGTGTATGGTAGCGCTCGAAACATTCTCCGATGCAGAGACCAGGTTTGTCAGGACAGGTGGGACAATAACGGGTGTCACGCCTAAATCCGCGCCTGCTACAGACACATTTTTTTTTGGGAGTGTCTTTGGGTAGGGGTACTCGGGAGGACATGTGAAAAATGCCTCTCATGCAGCCGGCTCAATGCATCCGAAAGAGTTGGGCAGCAACACCTCCTGGGTACAGGTACATAGTTGGTGAGGTTGAATAAAGACAATAGTCCATCCAGTTCAACCTGTGTAGGTGTGTGTTTGGCTGTAATCATCTAACATAGCCCTTAATGTCCTGATCCTTGAGATGTAAGTCTAAGAGTCTTTTGAAAGCCACCATACTACCCGCAGAAACCACCTCTTGTGGTAGACAATTCCACATTCTTGTAGCCCTAACAGTAAAGAACCCTCCTCGTTGCCTGAGGTTAAAACGCTTCTCCTCTAATCGCATTGTATGTCCTCGAGTCCTCATGCAATTCCTTCGAATGAACAGCTTTTTTTCTAAGCTGAGATCCCCATTAAGATATTTATAAATTGCTATCATGTCCCCTCTCAGACGTCTCTTCTCCAGGGAAAATAAATTGAGCGATTGCAGCCGCTCTTCATAGTTAAGGTCCTCCAACCCCCCTAATCAGTTTAGTTGCCCTTCTCTGGACTCTCTCCAGCTCCAACACATCCCTCCTGAGGACTGGCGACCAGAACTCAGGTAGGCATTGATGATCTCTTCCTGGAATTCTGGGAACGATCCAGTTCCTCCTGACGCCCTGTATAGTACAAAGATGTTCAGCATAGCCAATTGGAATAAATAAACAGACACCTTTTTGTAAAAATCAAGGAAAAACCTGCGCTAAACGTGAGTGAATATAAAGGAATAACGGTGAAAAGCTGCTAAACACTGGACCTATAGAAATCCAAAACAATACATACAAACAATTGTGTAGCGCTGATCATAAATGGTGAAAAAATATGATAATTAAATGCATAAACGAATGACAAAAATATATATTGACATAAACAGTGTATCAAAAATCTTGCATAAACGTGTTTAGTCCAATAGAGATTTCTAGGATTCAAGCAATAAGTCCCAGGGATGCATAAAAAAGGGGATTCACTCCAGAAATGAAGAGATTATTCTACCTCTCTACAAGACTCTGGTCCGGCCACATCTGGAGTATGCTGTCCAGTTCTGGGCACCGGTCCTCAGGAAGGATGTGCTGGAACTGGAGAAAGTCCAGAGAAGGGCAACAAAAATAATTAGGGGAATGGAGCACATCAGCTATGAGGAAAGACTACAAGCACTGACTGAACTTATTCTCTCTGGAGAAGAGACGATTGAGGGGGGGATATGATATCCATGTACAAATACTGTACTGGCGACTCTAGCATAAGGAACAAACTATTCAGAGAAAGGAATACAATAAGACACGTGGCCACTCACTAAAAATAGAGGAAAGGCGGTTTAACCTTAAAATACGTAGGGGGTTCTTCACTGTAAGAGCAGTAAGGATGTGGAATTCTCTTCCACAAGCAGTTGTATCAGCAGGGATCATCGATAGTTTCAAAAAACAATTAGATGGGCACCTTAAAGCGGAGTTCCACCCAAAAGTGGAACTTCCGCTTTAAATAGTCCTAACCCCCTGACATGCCACATTTGGCATGTCATTTTTTGGGGGGGGGAGCGGGTACCTAGTTTTGACATGTACCCGCTCCTACTTCCGCTCGGAGCGCCGCGGCGCCCTGAGTGGAAGTTCTCCTCTCTCCCTCCCTCCCTGCAATCTTCTGGGACATGTCAGAGGTCCCAGAAGATTGCCGGGCAATCACGACGCATATCGCAACTCGCGCATGCGCAGTGCGTACCCGGCTGTGAAGCCGCAAACTGTCACAGCCGGGTGCCCACATCAGTGATGCTGGCGCGGCAGAGAAGAGAGGGAGAAGACGGCGCATCGCTGGACCGTGGGACAGGTGAGTGTGCGGTTAGGCTGGAACTCCGCTTTAAAGACCACAACATACAGGGGTATACAATGTACGGTTAACAGCAAACACACACACATCATAGGTTGAACTGGATGGACGGATGTCTTTTTTTCAACCTCTGTAACTATGTAACTAGCACAGGTGAGGATGGTGCTGGATCCCTGGACAGGTAAGTGTCAGGATTTGTTGCTGCTGATTATTTTTTTTAAAGAACCTCTTTAATGTGTCCCATTTCCTATCACCTACAGCTCAGATCTAGCAATATTATAAGATTCCTAGGTATGTCCCCTTCCCCTACCAAAAATAACCTTTCTCTATCGTTCATCAACAGGCACAGCTCCTTATCGTCATGACTCATAGGATTATGCTCCTTCTAGGAATAGGCACATGGCAGGAAAAAATCTTAACCACGCCTATGGGGGCTGTCCCTGTAGGCATAACCCCTCAGACTCTGCTATCATTCATGAAACAGTTTTGTTCTGCCTAGTGTTAGGAATAGGACCTAGCTCCCTGCTGAGACTTCAGTCTTAGTTGTAACAGGGAAAGTTTTTTTGTGATTAACTAGTTTTTTTCCTGAGGACCAAGATCCAGAGGAACTTCAAGCAACAGCCGGCTGTGGTTTCGCACTGGATAATCTCAGGTCTCCCAGCCTGGCCAGAGAGCGTGAGCAGGTTATAGTCCAGCACTTGGCCTCGCCTCGCATATCTACACATCCCTTTCTACGCTGGACACCAGCAGTTTCTTTGCTTTGCGGTAGCAGAGGAGCATTATCAATTTGTGGCCTTTCCCCTTTGGTCTTGCCTCTGCTTCCAGAGTGTATACCAAGGTACTAGCACCGGTATTAGCACTGCTGCGCCGGCGGGGGATTGCGGTACTGGGGTACCTGGACGATCTTTTGTTGAGTGGACTCTCATTCAGCCTTGTTGGGCATCTGACGATCACGGTCAGAACTCTGCAGGAGTTCAGTTGGAACATCAATTTCAAGAAATCCGCGCTGACTCCCGGTTCTGAGACTGGATTATGTGGGCTTGACTCTGGATTCTGCCTTTGGCGAGGGTTTTTCTTTCCCCCCCCCCCCCCGAACAAGCTGCAAAAGTTGCAGGGGGCGATTCAGTTGTTGTTGGACAACAATCTGTCCTCTGAGTTTACATGGGAACCTTGGTTCTGATGGTATCAACCTTCGAGGCGATTCCGTTTGCTCAGTGCCATACAAGGCCTTTGCAAAGGGAGATTCTTGTAAAATGGAACAAGGATCCAAAGTCCTTGGATTCTTTGATTCGGTTGAGCCACAACACAAAATCTGTTCTGTTGTGGTGGATTCAGTCTCCAGCACTGTGCCAGGGCAGTGCCAGGTCCTTCTTCCATGGCTTGCATCAAACATCAGGGTGTCTTGGTGCCCAAGGGGGTGGTAGGGATTCTGGTCTGAGAGGAAAGCTTTGTTCCAGCTCTCTGCTGTACACATTCCAGGTGTGGAAATCTGGCAGGTGGATTACCGGAGTCGTCAGGTGTTGGATCAAGGGGAGTGGTCCCTACACCCGGAGGTGTTCCGCCTCCTGTGTGTTCAGTGGGGGACTCCCAAGATCGATCAGTTTGCCTCTCGCCTCAACAAGAAGATGCAGAGATTCTTAGCCAGGTCTCGAGATCCCCTGGCCAACGCCACAGACGCTTTGGTGGCTCCTTGTGGTCGGTATCGGCTGATTTATGCATTTCCCCCATTGAAATTCCTGCCGAGGCTTCTGTGCAGGATAGAGGTGGAAAACATTCCGGTCATTCTGTTGGCTCCAGACTGGCCTCGCCGTTCTTGGTATGCAGACCTGATAAGGCTGGTCACCGATACCCCTTGGAGACTTCCTCTCAGGGAAGATCTGCGGTCTCAAGTTCCAATCTTCCATCCTGCTTTACAGTCGCTGGCTTTAACGGCATGGCTGTTGAAAGTCAGGTGTTGTGAGATAGGGGTCTTTCTGACTCTGTGATTCCTACACTCTTGAAGGCTAGGAAGTCCACTTCCAGGAAGATCTACCATTGTACGTGGAAATCGTACATTTCATGGTGTGACTCGCTGAAGGTGCACCCTCGCTTGTTTTTCAATCGCTAGAGTTTTGGCTTTTTTTGCAGAAAGGGGTTGAACAGCGGTTGGCTTTGGGTAATATCAAAGGCCAAGTTTTGGCTTTGGCTATATGTTTTCAATGCCCGTTAGCCACGCCTGTCTTACCCTGGACTTTTTTATCCGGGAGTGCGCCATGTGGCTCCTCCGTGATGATCCCCCGTTACCTCCGTGGGATCTAAATCTGGTGTTATCTATTCTTCAAAAGCCTCCTTCTGAAATCTCAGAAGGTTGCCTTCTTGGTGGCAATCACTTCTGTCCGTAAGGTATCTGAATTGGCGACGTTGTCTTGCCGCTCACCTGATCTGGTGGCACACAGTGATAAGGTGGTACTTCAACCTAATAAGTCGCTCCTTCCTGAGGTGGTTTCTGATTTTCTTCTGAATGAAGACATTGTGTTGTCTTCACTTTGCCCTAAACCTCAGCATCCTAAGGAGTATGCCTTGCATTCTTTAAATGTGGTTCGGGCGATCAGGGTTTATTTAGAGACCACTGAGTTCTTTGGAAAATCAGATGCTCTTTTTGTCCTTACTGATGGACCTCGTAAGGGATTGGCTGCATCTGCTGTGAACATTTCCAGATAGATCAGGCTGACGGTGGTGCAGGCATATTCACTGAAGGGTCAGGTTCCTCCTTTCCCAGTGAAGGCACATTCTACGAGAGCGCTGAGTGCCTCTTGGGCTTTTCGCCATCATGCGTCAGTGATACAAGTTTGCAAGGTGGCAACATGGTCATCTGTGCATACGTTCACAAAATTCTACAAGGTAGATGTGTTGGCAACCCTCGGATGCTTCTATTGGCCGCAAGGTTTTGCAGGCTGCAGTTTAAAGGAGAACTCCTTTTTAGTTTCAGGGTTCAATTTTTTTCCGGGTGAGCTCCAGTTTTTCCTGGTTGGCTAAGTTTAGCTATTGGAGACTTACGTTTTGTTTCTGCGTTGTTTTCCCACCCCTCATGATGATACTGCTTTGGGACATCCCTATGCGTCCTGAAGATAAGGAGCTGCATTTATCAATAAACGATGGAGAAAACTGGATTTTTGTAAAAACTTACTGTAAAATCCTTTTCTCTGAAGTTCATCAACAGATGACGCACCCGCCCCTCTACTTCTGAGGTATTGGGTTTTTTGTCTTCTAAACACTGCTTGCAACTAAATTCTTTGATAGCAGAGTCTGAGGGGTTATGCCTGCAGGGACCGCCCCCAGAGGCATGGTTAACGTTTTTTTTTTTTTTTTCTGCCTAGTGCCTATTCCTAGAAGGAGCATAACCCTAGGAGTCCTGAATATAAGGTGCTGTGTCTGTCGAACTTCAGAGAAAAGGATTTTACGGTAAGTTCTTTCCGTTTTTAGGGCTTGTTCACACCACTTGTGGTGCAGGAACGCGTGCAAGAGTAGGCATTTTTCTGCACCACAAGGAAACACACTGCCTTCTGCTGATGTGGGCAGTTGCTACAGTACCACGTGGTAAGGTCAAACACACGTGTAAAAAAGGCATGCATACCTATGTGTTAGGCAGCCTATTGAAATTAATGGACGATGCAAAAAAAAAAAAAAAAAAAAAATGCCACATTCACACAGGTGCCCTAGTCCTTCCAGCAAATTAGCAAAAGTATAATTTTGAAGTTTTGGAATGGGGGGGTGGGCTGTCGGGTAGGTCATACAGGGCTCCATGATAGCTAACAACGGCCCTGACTATATCCTTTCTTTTTTCAGACCATAATCATGGCGAGTCGCAGAGCTGCTACCAAGGCGATTGACTGGTTGGCATTTGCAGAAAGAGTTCCTCCAAATCAAAAAGCTATGTTTAATGCACTGAAGACCCGCAGTGATGCTGTGGCTGCCAAGTGAGTGCTCAGAACTTAAAAAACCATCTGCATAAATCAGTGATATACTATGGGGTTGATTTACTAAAGCTGGAGAGTGCAAAATCTGGCGCAGGTGTGCACGGTATCCATTCAGCTAACGGTTGCTTGTTGAATTAAGCTTTGCCAAAAAAACTTGGTAGCTGGTTGGTTTCTATTCAGAGCTGCACCAGATTTTGAGCTCTCCAGTTTTAGTAAATCAACCCCATATGTGTGGATTTTGCATTGTTTTCTGCTTAAGTAGTAGAGTAGTGCTGCTAATTATGACACAATGTCACAATGTAGGAAGCATCATTGAAAAGGGGCTGGCAGTGTTTTTTGTATAGTTTAGAGTACGCTGGCAGGACTGTCCCAGGAGACTGGGGGTCTCCTGGGAGTACAGGGGGGCTGTCAGTGTAAAGGGGGCTTTATAATAAACGGGGTGTGTACTGTGCATGGGAAAACTAATGTAAAGAGGGGCTGTATAATGAAAGGGGCTGTTTACTGTTTAATTAAAATGATTATTTCCTGAAACTTCCTCCTTAAATTGAAGGTGCGTGTTATATGCTGATAAATACAGTATTTATTAGGATGGCGCATCACATTTTGGTTTTGGATTTAATTTAATGCCAGATTATAGGTATTGGTGTTTACTGCTGCCAAAAATCTGCATGAGGCAAGTGCAGAGTTTGGGTGTATGTGTATGTGTATATATATATATATATATATATATATATATGTATATGTATATATGTGTGTATGTATGTATGTATGTATGTATATATATATATATATATTTTGGGTTTGGGTGTATGTGTATGTGTATGTATATATATATATATATATATATATATATATATATATATATGTATATGTATATATGTGTGTATGTATGTATGTATATATATATATATATATATATATATATATATATATATATATATATATATATATATATATATATATATATATATATATATATATATATATATAAAAATTTTTCTTGCAAACTTTGAATGTACACTGAGCTGTGCATTTGGTACAGGGAGGCTTTTTTTTTTTATTTTTTTGCACTATATTTTAAATATTTCCTTTTTCTTTGTTCTCAAAATCCCTGTGACACAAGCTTTTAGTCCCTGTTCACACTAAGGCGACCTGTGAGGCGACCTGGTCGCCTCACAGGTTGCCTTCCATAGGGAAGCTGCGGACCCGTTCTAATAGGAGTGACACAAGTCGCTCTGGACCCTTTTTCTAAGTCGGAGCTTCTTTGGGGCGACCCGGAGGCGACCGCCATAGACTTCAATGTTATGAAGTCCTGCTCGCACCGCGACCTCCGAGGTCGCCCCCCCAAGTCGGATCGCCCCTATGTGAACGGGGCCTTAAAGTGGTTGTAAAACCTTACATATACCCACTGACATGACTGGCCTCAGGTGTTGCACAGAGATTAAACAAATCCTCCCAAATAAGTTGTGCCTGTTTTTTTTTCTCTATAGTTCATTGACGGATGCAGTCCTCTGATGCATATCCGTAGCTAATACCGCCCTCTACAGGAGTAGGACACTAGGCAGAAAGAATTTCTGTGAAAAAATGACTGAATGCAGAGTCCACCCTGCGCTTAGGCAAAACATAAATCAAAAAACAATACTGCCGCTGCTGCTCATCACTCAGCGAAAGAATATTGTAACAAAAACACAGCGCTAAAGACAGTGCATATATCAAAAAATGTAACTTAATGAAGTGAAATTCCAAATACTGTGCCTTACTTCTCGTGAGTAGGGGCAAAAAAATGTGAGCAATAGTGAATAGATTAGTTATGCACTCCCGGTGCTATTAAATGGGTGGATATAAATGTGCTCCACTAATAATAATTATATTTTAGTAAACCAAATGAATAGATTAATTATACACTCCCAACACTATTGAATAGGTGGATATGAATGTACTCCACTAAAAATAAACAATGTATTGCAGTAAATCAAACAAATAAGTGTCCAGTGGTCATCCAGTGATTAACCCCAACAGTGAATCTACTTACCAGAAGGCGTGGACCCCTAGGCTGTACAGCTTAGGGGGGTCTAGAAGGCTTTATATGGCGGTTGCAGGTAGGGACCCTCTTAAGTAATCACTCCGCGATATGGGAAGACAGAAACACTCCAAATAGTGTAAAACGTTACAGAAGTATTATTATCAAAAGGTACAGATGTACACTTACATTATTCACAATGTTCATGGGCTCATCATGTAATCTCCAAGCGGTTCTTGCGGTCTGTGCAGTAACAAGCGGTGTGCGTTCCACCGCACTTCCGCTTGCGTTCCACCTTACCGGAAGTGACGTTTGACTTTGCTGACAAGACCGGAAGTACGTTGACGCGTTTCACCCCTCCCAGTGGGTGTTTTAAAAGAAATAGCCAGCACATTTATATCCCAAGTATTTAATAGCACTGAGAGTTCATAACTAATCTATTCACTATTGCTCACATTTTTTTGCACCTACTCACGAGAAGTAAGGCACAGTATTTGAAAGAATTTCTGGCTACGCCTATGGGCAGTCCTAGGCCTAGTCAGGAGTAAGGACCTAGATCCTTGCTGGGATTTTTGGTCCTAGCATAAAAATTATTTTTTATGTAGAAACTTTTTATAGCTAGCTTTTTTTTTTTTCTCCGGAATTTTTTCCTGTGAGATCTTCAATCAACTATGGTGAGCTGGGCGACGGGCTGGATACCTATATCCAGTGGTCTCCCTAGTCTGGCCAGCAAGCGTGTGCAGGCCTTAGCTCTACGCTGGGTCGGCCGCGACATAGTTCCACTGGACGGGGACTGGCCCAGCGAGTTAAACGTCTCGCCAGGACGCACATGACAGGGTCTAGGCTTGCGTCACAGCATTCCTATTTGGCCGACAGCCCCCCCCACTTTGGTGGTGTGGGGTCCTGTCAGGAGATGGCGCCCGCCTGTGTTCCCGGTATGCTAAGTAAACGTTCCCCCCCCCCCTTTCCTTAGTGGATTTTGGGCTGGACGCGGGCCCTCTCCCTGGGATGGTCGCACTCTCACACTTCTGGGTTTCCCTCTATCCTATTGTGACCCCCCCGCCTCCCTCCACGTGGGGGACTCTTTGGGCCTTCCTGGGGCTGGGACCTCTTTTGCAGGCCGCAGGGGGGCCAGGGAGTGCACCATCAGCGGCGCTCGACTGATTGTGCAAGGGGGGCCTTGGCGGGGGGTCCCCCTGTGGGTCCCGATTCCTGTGCGGGGCCGCCATTTTTCCTCTAGCCTCGATCGTCTATGGTGGCGGCCATCTTGGTACAACCATTTTCGGCCATTTTGCAGTGGATTTCATGCTGTGAAGGCCGGTGGGTGTGCCTGGAGGCATTTTTGGTGGGAGGCACCCCTCCCTTCACCCTGGGCGGTTTCCTGGCTCAATTCCTTTTACTGAGCCGCCGCCGACACGTGCAGACCTTCCTGATAGTGGTGCTATATAGGGACAGTGAGTTGCTGGGAGCATATTCTCTCTCTCTCTGTGGGGGTTCCTTAGCGTGTGCCTGACCTCTAGGTTGACCTGGTGTTTTTATCTGTCATTTTCTCAGTTTGTTGGCGGGTTCTATAAGTGCAGCATGGACCCCTCAGAACATGTGTCCCCGCCTGACCCCCTCACGGAGGCCACAGGGCCCTCTGGATCTCAATTGTCCACTGATGCGATTTCAGTGGTCCTGGAAGCTTTTGTGTCCCGGGTGGAGGTGGCCTTTAGAGGGTGATTGCGAAGAAATGACCCCCACCTACCCCTGGCTACTCTGATGTCTCGGATTCTGAGTCTGACTCAGCCACCGCATACGTGGGTACCCCGGCCGGGTCTGGTACCCTGCGCCATGCCTCCTCTGATAGTGAGGACAAGCTCTCTACCTCTACTGCTGCGCAGGATAAGGTGCTGGTGGACACACTGGTTTTCTGTGCGTGAAAAAGTTGGAGGATGTGGCTGTCGTTGCTCCTGGGGCAAAGGTTGCCTTCGGCACCCATAAGCCTTCAAGGGTGGAAATTTTTATTTGTTTCCTTTTCCCTACTTTTTGGCTGGCCTACTCGCCAAAGAATGGGATCAGCTGAAACGTTCCCCTGGGGTGTCTAGGCGGTTTACTAGACGCTACCCCTTTGAGGAGCTCTGGTGAAGTGGTCGGTGCCGCCTAAGGTGGATCCACCAGTCTCCAGGCTTAACAAGGCTACCGTTATTCCGGTGGAAGATTCCCGTCCTTTAAGAACCCAGAGGATAGAAAGGTGGAGGCTGTGGCCCACAACATGTACGCTATGGTGGGGACTGCACAGAGGCCTGCTTTTGCTGCGGCCCTTGTCACCCAAACAGTGACTTAATGGGTGAAGCTTCTACACTGTGACGTGGAGGGCAAGCCTGTCCCTCCTGCCTTTGGGGAACTGTTGGACCAGATGGTGCAGGGGCTGCAGTTTGCTTGCAATGCCGCGCTGGACACTACTTACCTGTTGGGTCGTCAGGTGGTCATGAGGCGTATGCTCTGGCTGAAGTGCTGGTCTGTGAATCAGGCTGTTAAGAAGGCCTTGATGGAACACCCCTTTCAGGGGGGACCGTCTATTTTGGGGGGTACCCTGGACGACATTAATGTTCTTGGGGGGGGGGGGGGTGTTTAAGAGTACATTTTCGCATGCGGGCTTTCAAGGGTAGGGACCCTCGCGCGAGGTCCGTCCTTTTCGGCTCACAGAAAGTATTCTTCCTTGGGGGGCAGTCGATGAGGCAAATTCTTTCAAGGCACCCTCCGGTGGTTCCAAGCGTCCCTGGTCTGGGAATCAGAAGTCCGGTTCCGCCAGGCCTGCGGGCGAGGCCCCCTCGACCTGAAGTGCTCCCCCACCTGTCACTGGGGTGGATGGACGCCTTTGCCGGTTCTCAGACTTGTGGCTGGCCCGGATCCCAGACAAATGGGTCCGGAAGGTTGTGCTGTCTGGCTACAAGATCAAGTTTCGATCCGCTCCTCCAGTCAGGTTTTTCCCTTCCAATGGCCGCCTAACCCTGGATCGCTTGCAAGCGCACTATGGGGCAGTGCAGGACTTGCTACAGTAGGTAGTGATAGTCGGTTCCACACGCGGAATGCTTTCACGGGTTTTATTCCAACCTGTTCACGGTTCCCAAGAAGGAGGGCAAAGTTTGTCCGATCCTGGACCTAAAGGCACTGATTGTGTTTATTCACGCTCAAAAGTTCAAGATGGAAACTTTTCGCATGGTGGTGGCTTCCCTAAATCGGGGATTTCCTGGCTTCAATAGACATCAAGGATGCCTACCTTCACATTCCAATCTGTGCCGCTCACCAATGTTTTCTCCGTTTTGCCATGGGAGAGGATCACTATCAGTTTGTGGCGTTACCATGCCATTTTGTTCATGTATCTAATAAGTATATTATATATTTTTAGATATCTAAAATTGAGCTATGATCTAATGATTTACATCTCTTTGCTGGATTCTGAAGAAGCGCCTATTGCGAAATGCGTAATTCCAGCAACATTTATGTATTTACAAATATTGCATGAATTATTTATTCTGCTGATCGATATAAATGTAATGATGTACAAATCTTTTATACTGTCTTTATAAATAAAAACTTTTTGTTAATTTTTTATTCTTTGTCTATGGTGTTTATAAACATACGCATATACAATTACTCTTAGAGGCACATGTAAATCCCCCTTTTGGGTATAGTTCTACCAACTTTGTGGGTGGATCTATACCCTTCTTTGGTATTTGTACATTTTTCCTATATGGGGGAAGGTGCCATTATATCCTTTGTTTTGTGAGGCCCAAACCTCCCCTTCCACAAATCTTTCCCTGGCGTTACCCTTTTGGTCTCGCCTCCGCTCCTCGGGTCTTCTCAAAGGTGTTGGCCCCAATCCTGGTGCTGTTACCACAGCGGGGGATATTGGTCTTGGGTTACGTGGACGATCTGATTCTCTGTGCGGAGCCCCCTGCGTTACTGAGGGAAAACTTGGGGGTCACCAAGAGAACTCTGGAGGAGTTTGGGTGGGTCGTGAATCTTCAGAAGTAGTCTCTGACCCCTTCAATGAGACTGGTCTGTCTGGGCCTGACTTTGGACTCGTCCTCAGCCAGGGTGTTTCTTCCATCGGAAAAACTCCAGAGGTTCCAGTCAGCGGTTCATCTGTTGAGGTCCAACGACCGGCCGTCCCTTCGGACCTGTATGAGAGTACTGGGACTGATGGTGTCTTTCTTCGAGGCGGTCCCATTCGCTCAGTTCCACACGAGAGTTCTTCAAAGGGAAATTCTTCTCAAGTGGGACAAACACCCGAATTCTCTGGACTTTCGGATTCGGCTAAGCCACAGGACGAAGGAGTCCCTGGTCTGGTGGCTTCCGGTCCCCAATGCGTCAGTCGGGGAAATCCTTTCTCCCTATATACTGGACAATTGTCACCACGGTTGCGAGGTCTGTCCAGGTGGGGGGGGGGGGAGTCCTCAATCAGGACTCTGCTCAGGGAGTTTGGTCCCTGGAGGAATCTCGATTGCCAATCGATGTCCTGGAGCTGAGATCGATCCGGCTTTGCCTGGCGCACTGGACCGAACGTCTGGAGGGTTGTCCAGTGCGCATTCAAGCGGACAATGCCGTGGCTTATGTCAATCACCAAGGGGGCACTAAGAGTGTCCTTGGAGCCCTGGAAGTGGCAGGCATTCTATGTTGGGTGGAGCGCCATGTTCTAGCTCTCTCCACTGTCCATATTCCGGGAGTGGAAAATTGGCAGGCAGATTACCTCAGCCGCCAGGCCTTAGATGCAGGGGAGTGGTCCCTGCATCCGGAGGTGTTTCAGCAGTTGTGCCTTCGCTGAGGCACTCCAGACGTGGATCTGTTGGTATTTCGTATCAACAAAGGGCCTGCTCTCGGGACCCCCCTGGCAGACGCGCTGGTGGCCCCCTGGGGCCAGTACCGGCCGATGTATGCCTTTTCTCCTCTCAAGTCGCTGCCAAGACGACTTCGCAGGATAGAGGCGAAAGGGATTCCGGTCATTCTTGTGGCTCCGGACTGGCCTCGTCGCGCTTGGTACGCCGACCTGGCTTGCCGCAGACTCCACGTGGAGGCTTCCTCTCAGGAAGGATCTACTGTCTCAGGGGCCAATCTTCCATCCTTCTTTACAGTCACTGGCTTTGACGGCTTGGCTGTTGAAAGCCAGATGCTGAGGGACAGTGGATTGTTTCCTTCAGTGATTCCTACTCTGGGAAGATTTATCATCGTACGTGGAAGTCGTACATTGCATGGTGTGAGTCCCTTGGGACCCACCCTCGCTCCTATTCGGGGGCTTGGATCTTGGACTACCTTCAACGGGAAGTTGGCCTTGAGTAGGGCTGGGCGATTTTTGCATTAAAAAAAAAAAAAAAAAAATCTTTTTAAAAAAAAAAAAAAAAAAGAAATTCGAGTTTCCTTTTTTTTTTTTTTTTCCTCAATGCACTTAAAAAATGACTGCAGACATCAGATATAGTGTCAAAAGTGCAACTTTATAAAGTGCTTGTAGACTGTCTTGCTGAAGAAAGCATAGTAGAGTTCTATTGGAGTGAGTAGTAAATAGAGTGCTTGTTGACTGTCCTAAGCAATGTAGAATGTTTGAGGACTGTCTTGCTGGAGAGAGCAGTATAGAATTCTATTGGAGAGCGCAGTATAGAGTCTGTAGACCGACTTTGTGGAGAGAGCAGAATACAGTTCTTAGTGACTGTCCTGCTGGAGAGAGTGGTATAACGTACTTGTTGACTCTTGCTGGAGAAAGCAGAATATAATTCTGTTCAAGAAAGCAGTATAGAGTGCTAAATGACTGTCCTGCTAGAGAGAGCAGTATAGAGTGCTAAGTTACTGACTGTGAACTCCCCAGTAACCGGCCAACGCCGCGCCTGGATGTGACGTCAGCTGCCGGGAGAGGAAGCGGGCGGTGCGTCTGTACAGGGGCTGTGATAGGATAGGTACCTATCCTATCACAGCCCCTGGCCTGTACAGACGCACCGCCCGCTTCCTCTCCCGGCAGCTGACGTCACATCTAGGCCGGGGAGTTCTCTGTACCTATCACAGCGCGCCGCAGCCCCTGTACAGACGCACCGCCCGCAGCTGACGTCACATCCAGGTGCGGCGGTGGTCCGTTACTGGGGAGTTCGGTTCCTGTGCGGCGGACTAGGAGCTGGCTGGAGCCCAGGGTGTGTGTAGTTACGCGGGGGCTGGCTGCACAAGGCGGAAAAAACAATTGTAGAAAAAAAACTCGAGTTTGGAAAAAAAAAAATCAGTTTTCAAACTAAAAAATCGATACTATATCGCCCAGCCCTAGCCTTGAGTACTATCAAGGGTCAGGTCTCGGTCTTGGCTATTTTCTTCCAGAGGCCATTGGCCACTCATTCCTTGGTACGTAGCTTCATCCAGGGGGTGCGACACTTGGTACCTCCGGTGCAACCTCCGCTACAACCTTGGGACCTTTAATTTGGTGCTGTGGGTTCTCCAGAGGCCTCCCTTTGAGAATGATCGGAAGGTTCCCCTGCTTACCTTGTCTCCAGAAGGTGGCTTTCTTGGTGGCTATCACTTCTGTACGCAGGGTGTCGGGAATGGTGGCGTTGTCCTGTTCTTCCTATCTGGTGGTTCACAGGGACAAGGTCGTACTTCGGCCGGATCCATCCTTCCTGCTGAAGGGGGTTTCCAGTTTTCACTTAAATGAGGACATGGTGTTACCTACCTTGTGTCCTAAGCCAAAACATCCTAAGGAATTTGCTCTGCATACTCTAGATGTTCAGGCGATCAAGGTGTATTTGGCGTCTACTGAGTCTTTTCGCAAGTCTGACTCGCTCTTTGTGCTCACGGATGGCCCAAAGAAAGGGCTGCCTGTGTCTGCTGCGATTATTTCCAGATGGATCAGACACAGTAGTGCAGGCTTATTTAATTTAGGGTCAGGTTCCACCTTTCCCTGTCAAGGCACATTCTGCTCGGGCGCTTAGTGCTTCCTGGGCTTTTCACCATCAGGGATCTGTGCTTCAGGTGTGCAAGGCGGCGACCTGATCATCAGTGCACACCTTTTACCAAATTTTATAAGGTGGATGTGCTGGCATCTGCGGATGCTTCCTTTGGCCGCAAGGTTTTAGAGAGGGGGCTCAAGTAAGTATTGGGGGGTGGGGGCTGATAGGGGCTGCTGCACACAGAAGGCTTTTTATCTTAATGCATAGAAGGCATTAAAATTAAAAAAAAAACCTTCTGACTTTACAAATACTTTAAATTTAAGAATACCTAATTTACACTGTAGTGTTTACCCCTTTTTGCTGGCAGTGAGTGACATGTACCAACAGGCTCCTGGTTACAACGTAGAGCTGATCGGGGAGGCTCCAAAGCCACCTGAACACTTCTATGGGAAGTGGAAGATTGGATTGTTTGATATCTATTTTAGGCTTCTCACAGTTCTCCTCTTGTGGCACAGGCCAGCCGCATATCTAATTTTAGGCTTCTCACAGTTCTCCTCTTGTGGCACAGGCCAGCCGCATAACAGCAGCAATGAGGGGAGGACCCAGTGCGCTCCAAGCTACGTTCTGAAACAGCAACTTCCCGTCTGAACATGGAAGACGCTGAGCACGCACAGCGCGACCCAGGAGGGATGTAAAGCGGAGGAGACGCCAGACCCGCATAGAGGCGCAAAAGAACAGGCTTTTCAGCTACTAAGAACCACAAGGCTGCTAAGAGTGTGAACCCCGTCTGGACCCACCTCCTATGGAGAGGGAGGGAAAGGCGGCACAGTTGGCTGCAGGCAAAGCAAATCGGGGGCCAGGTAAGTGCCTTTTCTGAGGTGAGTTTAGAAAATGGCAGAATGCCTTAGGACAGCAGAAGCAGAGAAAAGCTGTCTGCCAGACCCCCCTCCCTCCCTTAACCCCGAGCGTGACTGGTTTGTTCATGCTGGGATCGGTATCCCCGAGTCACGCTCGGGGTAGATGTGCAGAGCCTGCAGCGGGGTTCCTTACCTTCTCCTGGCGATCCAGCGATGATCGCCGCCGAGATCCCCGCCGCTCGTCCGTCGCTCTGATGACTTCCTGGTTCCGTGGTGCATGGGAGCGGAACTGGGAGGGAAATTCAAAAGTTGCACCAACACAAACACATAAAAGGAGGTAATGCAGTGTAATCTGAGAGGATTACACTGTATCACCTTAGTATCAGACATAGTGCCCTTTCAGTGCCCCTTGCCATAGTCATTTGTGACAAATAAAACCGTTTGAAAATGGCATAAAAAAAGCGCTGTCCTACAAATGCGCTTTTGGATCAGCGGAGCGACAGCGGCAGTGACACGGAGCTGCTCGCAGAACAGAGCGACAGGGAGTCGTGGGGAGATTTTTCATCTGACTCTTGACACTGACACTGATCCAGAAAGTGACAACACCGATGATCCCGCACCTGACCTAAGCGATGTGCGCACTTGGTGCCCTCTAAACAGCTATGCGGACCAGGCAGCACCCCCGAGATTCCGATTCACTGGATCTCCTGGGATGAAGGTTGATGTGGAGAGTGACAACCCTCTGGCGTACCTGAAATTATTTCTTACTGAGGAGGTAATTTTAAAAATCCGTCACAGAAACCAACCGCTACCATGAGCAGCCATCCGCTACGCTGCGTGCCAGATTTTCCAGATCCAGAAAATGGGAACCGGTCACTAAAGAGGACATCTGGCAGTTTCTGGGACTCATCATCCTTCAGGGGGTGGTGGGGAAACCGCTCCAGAAATGGTATTGGACCACCAATAAGATGCTGGCCACTCCATTTTTTGGCACAGTGATGTCCGAATATCATTTTTTCACTCATGAAGAATTTACACTTCACCAACAACGAAGAGTTTGAGGCCACGCATCCTGCGCCCAAACTCAAAAAAATCTGGGAGGTGTGCCAAATGATTGTCACCAACTTCCAGTGGACCTACATGCCAGAAAGGGATGTCAGTGTGGACGAAAGTCTGATGGCCTACAAGGGACGCCTCAGCTGGATACAGTTTATTGCATCAAATTTTATATGCTCTGTGAATCATCCACCGGATATATCTGGAATGCGGTCATTTACACCGGTAAAGGTACCAAGTTCAATCCCAGGTACAGCGGCTATGGGACGGCCACATCCTCTGTCCTTTCACCTCTGGACCCATTGCTGAACCAGGGATATTGCGTGACAACGGACAATTTTTACACATCTCCAGAACTTTGAGGTTTTGCTCCTAAACAAAACTGATGGGTATGGTACTGTTAGGCCAAACCGGCGTGACATGCCATCAATGTTTGGCAGGAAAAAACTAAAAAAAGGAGAGATGGTTGCCTTTCAAAAGGGTAAAATGATGGCAATGCAGTGGCGAGACAAAAAGGACATGTGTCTCATGAGCACCGTGCACAGCACCTCCACTGCCATGGTCTCCACAAAACACGGAACAGATGTGCTGAAGCCGCAAGTCGTGATCGACTATAATCGCACAATGGGAGGTGTTGACCGAGCCGATCAGTCAATGACATTTTACCCGGCGATGCGGAAGCAACAGAAAAAGTATTACAAAAAGATTTTCAGGCATCTCCTTGAACAATGCCTTTGGAACGCCTATATCCTTTATAAAGCAAACACTAACATACCTCTTGTTCATTCTGACTTTATCTGGAAGGTGGCTGAGCAGATTTTTGTCAACCACCCGACGCCATCAGTATCTGCTAACAGACCCGGACGACGCGCTGTGGACATTGGCAATCCAAAACGCCTGGCAGGTCGTCATTTTGTAGACTTCGTACCGCCAACCGCAGGAAAGTTAGCGCCTACCAGGATGTGCGTCGTTTGCTGTTCCAAGCAGGATGGCAAAAGTGTCCTGATTGCAATGTCGAACTTTGTCTAGTTCCATGCTTCAAACTGTTTCACACTCAATGTGTATTGAATTTCTTTGTTTGACAAATTTCATTTTTTTTCATTGCATTATTGAATAAAATTATATTACTGATTATATTATAATTCATGTGTTTTGTGTTTCAAATTTATCACATCCGGGATGTCTACTAGAGTCTGGTTTTGGTCAGGTTTAAGTAAGTATTTACTAAGAATTGTAGGCCTACAATACATAACGCCAAATTTCCATGCTTAAAATTGTACCGCTTTTGGTACATAATTCCTGACATAATCATACCACCAGGGAGGTTAATGAGGGTACTACTATTCTTTCCCTTAGGCTTGGGAACAAGTAACCCAGACAATTCAGCTAGAGCAGACCAATGTCCACAGTTTCCTTTTAACTCGGGAGATGCTGTGATTATTGCAACATTAAGTTGGCAGTCTCGAACTATAAAGGCTTTCATACATTAATAAGTGTAAATCTAGTGAAGGGGTGACACCTGTTAGACACATTCTTTTACAGGCTATATTTCTGCCACTGAACAAGTTAGACATTCCTAAATGGGTAATCAAATGGAATGTAAGGTGGTCTGCAGGAACCTGGAGATTACATGAGTATTACCACAGATTTTTCCCTGGTCAGCAATGCACACCAGATAATCTGAATATATTAGGCCAGCGGCTATGATTCTGGCACCTATCTCACAGATGGTTCATTTAGAGTCTTCTTGCTCTTTAATAAAGCCTGACTTCTAAATTCTCTCCACATATGGTGAAGAGACCCAGTAAGTGCAGCACTTCACATCACTAAATGTTAACGACACCCCCAGTTTGATCGCATTTTGCAGTGCGATCTGACAGTTCGCACAGGATCGGATCGCACAAGTGTGAACCACTGTGCGATCCGATTCTGATGCGGCTCAAAAAAAGCCTTGTGCGAGTTTGCTGCGGATACAGTGCGATTTTAGCCATACAAAGTGTATGGCTGAACTCGCATCTGCACATGAGATTGCATGTAATGAAGGAGCAGTGCGCTCCGAAATTATTTTTATAAATTTTTATAAATATTTTATTTGCACAATTTTCTTGCCTTTTTCATTGTTTAAATCGTATTTTGAAAATGTGTTGACCTTGTCTCCTAAATGTGCTGTGCAAGCTAAAAAAAAATCCGTCTCTTGAGTGCTACTGGATAGTAAAAATCCTCTGAACATTCCCGTCTGTGGTGACAGTGTGTGTTAGACCTTTATTTTAAAATAATAGTTGGTATTGCTAAGCTTTTGAGTTTCCTCATTCTCGGTCAAAAGGGGGTGGTGGTGGTAGCTTAACCTGTGAATTGCTGAGTTAACTTAACCTGTTAATTTCTTAGTTAACTTAACCCAGTGATCACTCTCAGGCTGCTGGCACCTAGATTGTGGTTCCACGAGCTGGAAAATCTTTGTGCAGTGTGCAACTGAGAGTGGTATTGTTACGCTAATGACAGCGCATTGTGAGATTGGCCAGTCATGAGTTAGTGAGAAGAGCAGAGTCTAATGCCGCATTTTGTCACTGGTGGCAGCTGTGGGATAAGTTCTGTATTAGAGCTTTCATTGCATGACTAGGAATTAGCTCTGCGCTCAAGGATTGTAACCTTTGTGGAAACAGTCCTTAGAGACAAGCCGGTGCATATTTTTTGTTTTTTAAAGAAAACCATACAGCAAAAGGGTTTAAAAAAAAAAATGTAAAATGAATTCAAATTTTCTTTGAAATTTAAAGCACCCCTGTACTCGTGCAAAAACGCAAATGCAAGCAGTGATTGTAACATACGTTGGGTATCTCACTTCAGAGTGAGAGCAGTAATTCTAGCACCAGAACTTAACTTTTATTTTTGTAACCTATAAATTCTTTCAAAACGTCACCTATGGAGAATTTTAGGTACCATAGTTGGATACCAAACAGATCATGATGATTTTAAAAAATTTGCATGAAATGGTGACAATTTACTGCAACATCATCTTCTTTTTTTTGTTACCAAAAAATGGGTATTTTAGGCTTTTGTGAACTAAAATGCATTTAAATATATTTTGTTTTCTGAACATTTGCACTTGACTGCACAGTCAAGGACTGCACAGTTTAGTTTTTCAGCAGAGGTGTTCTCCATGAGTAGTTGTGTGTATAAAAGTAATTAGCATGTTTGCACAGTAGCAGCACTTAACAAAAGAAGGACATTATACTGTTTTATTTATCCTTTAACTGTGGTGTCCTCAGGCCCCCCTTGAGTATCTTAATTTTAGCCTCATTCTGTGGCCTAATTTTTGTGAAAGCTATATAGACTATTGGATTACTTTTTTTTTTTTTTTTTTTTTTTTATGCACATACACCATAGAGCACCAAGATAACTAGATAATTATTTTAACAGGTTGACCTCTCTCCCTGTCAAACCTCCAACAATCGACTGGGCCTATTACCGAACCACAATTGCCAAGGCAGGCCTAGTGGATGAGTTTGAGAAGAAGGTAAGTATACAATTATGTTTTTAAGGGAATTTTATTACAGAAATGTAAGGAAAGATGTATGTCAAATTTATTGTTTTGCCGTTTCAGTTTAATGCCCTTACCGTCCCAGAGCCTAAAGATACTCAAACTGAAAAGATAAATGCCCAGGAACAGGAAGCTGTAAGTCATTTTGATTTGTGGATTATTTTTTTTATTTTTTTTTTTCTACAACCCAGTGGGCCGAACAAAATAAAAACTGAAGCCATTGTGTTAAGTAATGTTAGTGCCTCAATTTCTCCTGCTGTGCTATCTTGTTCTGACAAACTGTCCCTATCCCAGCCATTACGTGTAAGCGCTAATTGGTTGCTGGTTTTCCCTTCGACAGAAGCTGATCTTAGACCGTCTTCTGTCGGAATGACAGCTGGTACTTACGGTCTAAATGTCAGCCAGTTCCTGTTGAACTGGCAGATATTTTGCCCATGTGTACCCAGCTTCAGAGTACTAAAAAATCTGTGAAACGCACTAACCTTTGAATGCAAATAAATTAAAGCACTGACATTAAAATGGTCTTAATCACACTATATGTATTTTGTGTATTCAAAATGTTTTTTCTCTATCGTTCATTGACAGACGCAGCTCCATATTTTAACCATTGGGTTATGCTGCCCCCTACAGGAGTAGGACACTAGGCAGGAAAAGTCTTTACCACGCCTAAGGGGCAGTCCCTGGGGGTATACACCTACTCACTCTGTTTTAGGCATTCAGTTTTTTTTCTGCCTAGTTCAGAAGTAGGACCTAGTTCTCTGCTGGGATTTCGGTCCTAGCATTTTTTTCTTTAAAAGGGAACCTTGTGTCAAAATCTTTTTTTTTTTGTTATGTTTCTGAAAGAACTACAATCAACAGCGAGACTGGATTTTCTAGATCTTTAATGGCCTCCCAGTCTGGCCAGCGAGCATGTGCAGGTCGCAGCTCCGCGCTATGCCTTTCCAAGACATAGCCCCATTGGACGGGGGTTGGCCCGCGAGTGAAACACCTCACCAGGACACACACAACCTGGTTTGTCTTGAGTCGCAGCGTACTCCTTGGCCGTAGGGGGGGGGGGGTGGTCTGTCCGGAGTGGGGCCCACCTGACTATCGTTGATATGGTGGGTAGTGTCCCCCCATATGTCTTGCGGTCTCGGGGGTGGACGTGGGCGCCTCTCTGGGATGGTTGGACCCTCGGGTTATCCCCCATGCAAGCCCCCCCCCTTGTATGTGGGGAGTCTTTAGGGAAGTTCTCCCATCAAATATCCAAGGGTTCCCCCTCAGGCCATCCTCGGTGCATGGGCTGTAGCAGGCGATGGGGGGGTGCGATGATGCCGCTAATCGCGCGATCTGCTGGGGGGGTTAATCCTGGTGGGGGGTCCCCCTATGCCTGATGATCGCTGGATCTCTCGGGATCCTGTAGACCGCACGGCGAGCCATGGGCGTTGCCATTTTCCAGTAGATCAGCAGTATTAGGCTCAGCAGTCATCTCTTAGTAGTTTCCCTTTAAATTGCATTAGGCAGCCCTTTTGTTGTGGCCTCTCCATTGAAATTCATTGGGCGGCCATTTTCTCGTTGTCCAAGAAAACTGTACAGCAGTAAGTGGCAATGCTTTAACTCTAGTGCTGACCCAGATACTTCCTCTTCCCGTGAAGATCGTTTTTCTGCACATTTCAGGCCGGCTCTGCTTTCCCTGATATCAGGTGGCGGTAAGTCCATTGGGGTCCCTGTAGATCACTCTCCCTCTCTGCTATATTGAAGTTTAGTGTGCTGGGACTTGTAGTACCGCTAGTGCATCGGTGTGGGGCCATTTTTCTGCAGTATTCGTAAAGTGACGCTGCGCTGTCCCCAGGATAACATGCAGTCCCAGGAGCAAGTCTCACCTACTGATCCCGTCGGGGTTGTGGGGACCTCCGAGTCGCAACCCTTGTCTGCCTTAACGGCAAACCCTGGTGTCAAATGTTGATTTGGTCCTAAAAAATAGGACTAGTAAAAAGCGCCCACTGCCCTCACCTGCCTCATCTGTATCCTCAGATTCTGAGGTTGAAATGGCTGCCACCGACTCAAATCTTCCTGACAGATCTGCATCATCGCACTCTGATGGCGAGGATGAAATATCCTCATCTGCAACCGCGCGGGAAAATGCGTTGGTGGAAGCACTTATAGTGTCAGTGCGGAAACTCTAAAAATGGCGGATGATTCTACAGCGTCAGGGACCGCAGGTGTCCTTTGGCACACGCAAATCCCAGAAGTTGGGCAAGGTTTTCCCTTGTCCGGAACTTTGACAAAATTGTCACTGAACAGTGGGGGCGCCTTAAACACGTTTGTGGTGCCAAAGCGCTTTAACCACTTAAGCCCCGGAGGATTTGGCTGCTAAAGGACCAGGGGTTTTTTTGCGATTTTTTTTTTACTGCGTGACTTTAACGGACAATTGCGTGGTCGTGCGACGCTGTACCTAAACGAATTTGACGTCCTTTTTTTCCCCACAAACAGAGCTTTCTTTTGGTGGTATTTGATCACCTGTGCGATTTTTTTTTTTTTTTGATCACGCGCTATAAACAAAAAAAGAGCGTAAATTTTGCAAAAATAACAATATTTTTCACATTTTTTTATATGAAATTCCCCAAAAAAAAATGTAAAAATCAAAATTTTTTAACATTTTTCCGCCAATTTGTTTTATGCTACCTATGTTTGGTAAAAAAAATCGCAAAAAGCGTATTTTGATTGGTTTGCACAAAAGTTATCGCGTTTACTAACAAAGGGAAAGATTTTTGTCATTTTTGGTGTTTTTTTTTTTTAACGCGTAATGGCGGCGGTCTGCGATTTTTTTTTTTTTTTTTTTTTTTTTTTTTTTTTTTCGGTACTGCGACATTGCAGCGGACAGATCGGACCCTTGACTGACATTTTTGACACTTTTGGGGTTACCAGTGACATTACTGCAGTAATCAGTGCTATACATATGCACTGTTACTGCAAAAATGACACTGGCAGGGAAGGGGTTAACTTTATTGGACAGGGAGGGGTTAAGTGTGTCCTAGGGGCGTGATTCTAACTGTGCAGGGACATTCCTATTGGTGTAAAAGCAAAGATCAACCGTTCTACATAGTAGAACGGACAGATCTTCACTTTTACACAGGGAGAACTGACAGGCAGCTTGTTTACACAAGCCGCTCTGTCTTTCTCCCTTCACAGGAGCGATCGTAGTGTGACTGGCAGACATCGAGTCCGCCGGTCACACGCACTGACTTCTCTGTGAACGAGCCGCCGCGGGCGGGCGCGCGCCCGCCCGCAATAGGCTCGCAAGTCAGTGACAGGCGAGTGACGTACCGATACGTCACTCTGCCTGGCCGGGGCTGACCGCCGCAGTATATAGTCGTGCGGCGGTCGGCAACCAGTTAAGAGGCGCTATCCCTTTGTGGACGCTGTAGTCAATAAATGGACCGTTTCACCGAAGGTGGACCATCTGGTCTCCAGACTGAACAAATCTACTGTTATAGAAAGATTGAGACCCTGTCCCGCCACTTACATGTGATAGCGGGTTCAATACCTACACCGGTCTTTGATATCACTCTGGTTTCCCAGACCATAATGGAATGGGCAAAGTTACAAAAAAGTGATTTGGAAGCAGAACCGCTTCCCCTGGGCCTTGCAGAGCTAATGAACCAAATGGTCCAAGCCTTACTATTTTTATATGTGATGCGTCTTTAGATGCGGCCCCCCCTTGCAGCTAGAGTTTCCACGGTAGGGGTGACCATTAGGCGCATGGTGACCATTTGGCTAAAAAGCTGGTCTGCGGACCAGGCTTCTAAAAAGGCTGTCAGATCTCCCATTTACAGGGGACCACCTATTTTGGTTCGTCGTTGGGTGAACTTATCAAAGGGGCTTACAGGTGGGAAGAGTACTCTTCTTCCTCAGTCCGCTATGGGCAAGTCTATGCGTCAGACGGGGGCCCTTATTTTTCAGCACACAGGGGGCCCTTTCGTGCCTCTGGCAGGAAGGAGACCAGATCTGAGCCATTTAAATCATCTGGGGGTTCCAAGAAGTCATGGTCGGGTAAGCCGAGAGCAGACCCCTCCAGATCTGCAGACCAGTCCCCTTCTGCATGAAGGGGTGCCCTCACCCGTAACTGGGATGGTGGGACGTCTTTGTTTCCTTCCAGAACCATGAACCTCCATTCAGGAGAACTGGGTGTACACACTGATCCAATCGGGTTACAAGATCGAATTCAGGTCTCGACCGTTGGACAGATTCTTTCCGGCCAATCTATGCCTATCTCCAGGACGGTTAAGGGATCTACGAGAGGCGGTACAAGATCTGCTGTTGCAAAGGGGTGATTGGGCTGGTTCCCTCTTGGGAATGCTTTCATGGGTTCTGTTCAAACCTGTTCACTGTTCCCAGGAAAGAAGGCAAAATACTGGACCTCAAGGCTTTAAACCGCTTTGTGCAGGTACAGGTTTTGAAAGGAGTCCATTCACACGGTAGTGGCGTCCCTACACCAAGTGGACTTGTTGGCCTCTATCAAAATCAGGGACACATATCTACACATCCCTATTTATGCTGGACGCCAGTGTTTTCTTTGCCTCGCTGTAGGAGAGAGGGGCATTATCAATTTGGGGCATTACCCTTTGGTCTCGCCACAGCTCCCAGGGTCTTCACCAAGGGTGTTGGTTCCGGTTTCGGCATTACTGCGACAGCGAGGTATTGCGCTACTGGGGTACCTGGACGATCTCTTAAGAGCAGACTCTCATTCAGCCTTGTTGGGTGACTTTTCAATCATGGTACGGACTCTGCAAGAGTTTGTTTGGAACATCAAGTTAAAAAAAATCTGCTCTGGTCCCATCTTCCAAACTGAATTATCTGGGACTGACTCTGGACTCCCTCTGGAAAAGCTGCAAAGGTCTGAGAGCGATTTGCTTGCTGTTATCCAGCAATCTGTCCTCTGCAGATTTCGAGGCGGTTCGGTTTGCTCAGTTCCACACGAGACCTCTGCAAGGAGAAATTCTTGTCAAGTGGAACAAGGATCCAAAATCTTTGGCAAATCTGATTCGGCTGAGTCAAAACACAAAAGTGCTCTGCGTCAGGGGCAAGTCCTTCTTCCCTTGTATTGGACCGTGGTCACCACGGATGCCAGCCTGTCTGGTTGGGGTGGAGTGCTTGGGAAAGATGTGTGTTTAGGGGACCTGGACTCCGGAAGGGTTCAGACTATCGATCAATATTCTGGAACTCGGAGTGATAAAGCTTGCTTGAATCACTGCACAAATCGTCTGCAAGGCTGTCTGGTTCCGATTCAATCAGACAATGCCACGGCAGTGGCTTGCGTCAATCAAGGGGTCACCAAGAGTGTCCTGGCGTCCCAGGAGGTGGCCGAGATCCTAAAATGGGCAGAAAACTTTGTTCCAGCCCTCTACCGCTGTGCATATCCCCAAAGTGGAAAATTGGCAGGCGGATTACTTGAGGAGTCAGGTGTTGGATCTGGGGGAGTGGTCCCTTCACCCGGAGGTGTTTCACCTGCTGTGTGCCCGGTGGGGGACATGCGATGTGGACCTGTTAGCCTCTCAACTCAACAAGAAAGTTCAGAGGCTTGTGGCCAGGTCTCGGGATCCTCTGGCCGACGCCACAGACGCACTGGTGGCTCCTTGGGGTTAATATAGGCTGATCGGTGCGTTTCCTCCACTAAAACTTCTGCCGAGGATTCTGCGCAGAATAGAGGTGGAAGGGATTCCCGTAATTCTGGTGGCTCCAGACTGGCCTCGCCGATCTGGTAAGGTTATTCGCTGATGTTCCTTGGAGACTTCCTCTCAGGGAAGATCTACTGTCTCAAGGGCCGATCTTCCATCCTGCTTTAAAGTCGCTGGCTTTAACAGCGTGGCTGTCGAATGCCAGGTAATGAAGGATAGGGGTCTTTCTGACTCAATAATTCCTACACGGTTGAAGGCTAGGAAATATATCTCCTAGGAAGATTTATCATCGTGCATGGAAAATGTATATAGCCTTGTGTGAATCGATTAATATGCATACACTCATTTTCAGTGGCTAGGATATTGGCCTTCCTCCAGAGAGGGGTTGATCAGCGGTTGACCTTGGGTACTATTGGGGGCCAGTTGCCAGCCTTGGCTGTGTTTTTTTCAATGTCCTTTAGCTACGCATTCTTTGATTCACACCTTTATCCAAGAAGTTCGCCATATGGCTCCTCAGATACGATCCCCGTTACCTCAGTGGGATCTTAACTTGGTACTGTCAGTCCTTCAGAAACCTCCCTTTGAAAACATTAGGCAGATTCCTCTGCTTACACTGTCAGAGAATGTGGCCTTTTTGGTGGCTATTACCTCTGCGTGCCAAGTGTCTGAATTGGCGGCGCTGTGCTGCTTGCTATTCACCCTATCTGGTGGTCCACAGAGTTAAAGTGGTACTTCGACCAAATCGTTTTTTCCTAAAGTGGTCTCTGATTTCCATTTGAATTAAGTCATTGTTCTGCCTTCACTTTGTCCTAAGCCCAAGCATCCTAAAGCAATTGCTTTGCATTCTTTGGATGTGGCTCGGGCAATTAGGGTGGCAGGTACGGAGTCTTTCAGAAATCAGACTTTTTGTCCTTTAAGGAAGGACCTCGGAAGGGATTGGCTGCGACCATATCTAGGTGGATCAGGCAGACGGTGGTACAGGCTTATTCTCTTAAAGGTCAGGTTGCATCTTTCCCTGTGAAGGCACATTCTACTAAGGCTCGAGTGCTTCTTGGGCTTTTCGCCATCAGGCATCAGTAATACCAGGTTGCAAGGCGGCAATTTGGTCGTCTGTGCACATGTTCACAAAATACTACAAAGTAGATGTGTTGGCATCCTTGGATGCTTCCTTTACCCGCAAGGTTTTGCAGGCTGCTGTTTGAGAGAATTTTGTCTTTGAGGGTGAATGTTGTTTCTAGGTGAGCTCCAGTTGTTCCCGGTTGAGCTCCATGTTACCTGGTTGGAAAAGTTTAGCCTTTGGGAATTACGTTCCTTTTCTGTGTTTTCCCACACCTCATGTTAATACTGCATTGGGACGTCCCAATAGTTAAGAATATGGAGCTGCGTCATTGAACGGTACAGACGCAGCATCCTCCTCTCTATACGAGTTGGGTTAGGGTTTTTTTCTTCTGACACTGCAACTGAATGCCTATAGCAGAGTGAGTGGGTGTATACCCCCAGGGACTGCCCCATAGGTGTGGTAAAGGCTTTTCATACCTAGTGTCCTACTCCTGTAGGGGGCAGCATAACCCAATGGTTTAGAATATGGAGCTGCGTCTGTCAATGGACTTCAGAGAAAAGGATTTTACGGTAAGTGTGTTTTTTTTTTTTTTTTTTTTTTTTTTTTTTTTTTTTTAAATTTGTAATTGCTTTTTAAATATTCAGTGGTTTATTCAAAGTCTCTTCTTCTTTGCACAATTTTAAATATTACAGAAAGCTGATAATATAAATGCAGGTATTTCTCCTCTCACCTTCCTGGATGGCAACACATGAGATGATAGGCTCACCCTACAGGAAACACAATCCGTTCATAGTTGTTAAAAGGCCCCACCCTTCCACTTGTCCCTCCAGTATTGATTGTGTTTCACCTACAGCGAAACTTTTTTTTTCTTTGACCGGAAGACCTAGAGAGTCGGATGGTACTCCTGTGAGGCAGTTTCAGCAACGCCGGTGAGGGCTGCACTCTACCTGCACGCCTTTTAGGCTTCTCGCAGGTCGCCTCATGTGGCACAGGCAAGTCGGACACAGCGTGGTGGTCCCTCCACTTGTTGCCCCACTCAGCAGCTCGTGTGTCCTCCCCTGCTAACAGTGGGTTCCATGCTGTGAAAAGCCAGCTGTATAACATCAGCAGCGATGAGGGGAGGACTCATTGAAAATTGATCACACCCGATGTACTGATGGCCTATCATTTCTTGAGGCCCTGAAATGTCAGGACAGTACGAATACCCCCCAAAGGACCCCTTTTTGGAAAGTAGACATTCCGGGGCATTTAGTAAGAGGCATGGTGAGTTTTTTGAAGTTGTAATTTTTTTCCCACAATTCTTGGGAAAATGAAGAAATTTTTTTTTTTTTTTTTTTTACACAAAATTGTCATAATTAAATTATTTGTCACATACAGTATATGCGTACTTGCAATGACACCCCAAAATACATTCTGCTACTCCTCCTAAGTATGGCGATACCACATGTCTGAGACTTTTACACAGCCTGGCCACATACAGAGGCCCAACATGCAAGAAGTACCGTCAGGTGTTCTAGGAGCATAAATTGCACATAATTTCATTACAACCTATCACAGTTTTGAAGGCCCTGGAGCACCAGGACAATGGAATTACCCACAAAATGACCCCATTTAGGAAAGAAAACGCCCCAATGTATATTCTATGAGGCATAATGAGTCTTTTGAACATGTCATTTTTTTCCACAAGTTTTTGGAAAATGTGGAAAGAAAATGAAAACGCATTTTAGTTTACACAAAGTTGTAAATTTTTATGATATTTCTAACGCATTGCATGTACATGGCAAAAATGACACCCCAAAATACATTCTACTACTCCTCCTGAGTATAGCGATACCACATATGTGGGACTTTGTCACAGCATAGCCACATACAGAGGCCCAACATGCAAGGAGCACCGTCAGGTGTTCTAGGAGAATAAATTACACATATAATTTCATTACAACCAATCACACATTTGAAGGCCCTGGTACCCCGGGACAATGCAAACCCCCACAAAATGACCCCATTTTTGGAAAGCCATCACCCCAAAACATAATCTAGGAGGCATGGGCTGCAGATAGGTACTCATGTACTCTGATGGGCTGCAGACAGGTACTCAGGTACACTGATCGGATTCAGAAAGATACTCGGGTACTCTGATGAGCTTCAGAGTGGTACTTGGGTATTCTGATGGGCTAGAGACAGGTACTCGGTAATCTGATGGGGTGCAGATAGGTACTCGGTAGGGCTTCGCATCTTCACTTACCTCACGATTCGATGCGATTACGATTATTAGGGTCGCGATTCGAGACGATTCGATTCCGCAATGCATCACGATTACTATGGGGACCCTTTTCTAAAGCGGGATCTATGGGGACCCTTTTCTAAAGCGGGATCTATGGGGACCCTTTTCTAAAGCGGGATCTATGGGGACCCTTTTCTAAAGCGGGATCTATGGGGACCCTTTTCTAAAGCGGGATCTATGGGGACCCTTTTCTAAAGCGGGATCTATGGGGACCCTTTTCTAAAGCGGGATCTATGGGGACCCTTTTCTAAAGCGGGATCTATGGGGACCCTTTTCTAAAGCGCGATCTATGGGGACCCTTTTCTAAAGCGCGATCTATGGGGACCCTTTTCTAAAGCGGGATCTATGGGGACCCTTTTCTAAAGCGGGATCTATGGGGACCCTTTTCTAAAGCGGGATCTATGGGGACCCTTTTCTAAAGCGGGATCTATGGGGACCCTTTTCTAAAGCGGGATCTATGGGGACCCTTTTCTAAAGCGGGATCTATGGGGACCCTTTTCTAAAGCGGGATCTATGGGGACCCTTTTCTAAAGCGGGATCTATGGGGACCCTTTTCTAAAGCGGGATCTATGGGGACCCTTTTCTAAAGCGGGATCTATGGGGACCCTTTTCTAAAGCGGGATCTATGGGGACCCTTTTCTAAAGCGGGATCTATGGGGACCCTTTTCTAAAGCGGGATCTATGGGGACCCTTCTCTAAAGGGGATCTATGGGGACCCTGCTCTAAAGGAGATCTATGGGGAGCCTTACCAGGGCCTAGTACCGTAGGCCCTGGTAAGGAGGAATGCTGAGCTCTGTACAGAGCTACAGAACCCAGCATTCCTCCTTACCAGGGCCTACTGTACTACAACTAGGGGGACTACAGTACAGAGTCTGTAGTAGTCCCCCTAGTTGTAGTATAACAGGCCCTGGTAAGGTGGAATGCTGGGCTCCGTAGTGCCCCTTGTTGTAGTATAACAGGCCCTGGTAAGGAGGAATGCTGGGCTCTGTAGTGCCCATAGTTGTATTATAGCAAGCCCTGGTAAGGTGGAATGCTGGGCCCTGTAGTGCCCCGACTTACCAGGAAGCAGAGCTGCAGAGATGTCCGTGGTTGAGCAGTCATATTATGGTGCGGTCCGCCGCCGCCATGCTTCTGGAGCCCGGAGCCGTGCGGAAGGAAGAACCCCTCCAGCTTGTTTAGCTGACCGGGGTCCTTTTTTGCGGCGAGTCATCGGTTCCGTGGTGGTAGGGGGAGCTGAGCGGTGCAGATAGAGGCTGTAGATCGTGTCGGGGTCGTAGAAGAGGTCAGTGTCCCCGATGGCCAGCAGAGCGGAGCTAAAAAGCCGCCATTCACTCCGCCGGAAGCCACGCCCCTTGGGCAGCAGCCTGTTTAAGTGGGCATGCCGTGTGTATCCCGGGGCCAGAGAGAGCACCGATGGCTCCGCTCTCCTCTCCCGCGCCGCAAGGAGGAGCTCCGTGTTCCACAAGCCCGGCCAGCGCCGCCATGTCACTTGTGTCCCCGCCCCTGGAACTGACGTCATTAGGTAATCGATTTTTCAATCACCCCGAATCGATGCAGAATCGCGAAGGGTCGCATCGCGATGTATCGATTCGGCGATTATATTCAGCAGGCCTAGTACTCGGGCACTCTAGGCTGGAGACAGGTACTTGGGTACTCTGATGACAGGTACTCAAAGTACCCGAGTTCCTATCACCAGAGTACCCGGGTACTCTGATGGGCTATTGACAGGTCCTCTTTATTGGGGGAGGGGGCAATCAGTGTGTTTTTGGGGTGCACTGTAATCGGTAACTAGCTGTTACCACACACTCTTCCGCACACAGGATCAGTGTGTGAGGAGGAGAACACGGTGACAGCTAGTTACCGTGTTCTCTGTTGACATTCTGTGACCGGCTGTGATTGACAGCCGGTCACGTGGTAAAGAACCAATTTCATTGGCTCTTTACCTAGATAGGATGGGCTCTGTCCGAGGGACGAGCCTCGTCCCCGATGCTGCGCATGCGCGTTCCCGGGGGGCGCGTATTGAGGAGAGAACGAGCGGCTCGCGCTGGAGCGGCTCATGTGATCGGCTGTGATTGACACAGCCGATCACGTGGTAAACAGGCAATTTCCTTGGCTGTTTACCTAATCGGGGATGGGATCAGTCCGAGGGACGAGCTTCATCCCTGATCGTCGCGCTGCAAGCCCTCGGGGACGCGCAGTAGCGGCGAGAGCGGGTCACCGTCATGACGTCGGCCCTAATTGATAGAGCCTTCCTGCCGCCGTCATTTTTTTAATGACGCGGTATGGAAGTGGTTAAAGCGGAGTTCCGGCCTCGGGGGTCAAATTTAGATAAAAATACCCCCGGGACAGTCAGGGTTAGTACATTCCACAATGGATCGCTTCTGAACTGTCCCGGGTCACACTTACCAGTAAGAAGAAATACTTACCTTGAAAAGTTCTTCTCCAGCGCTGCCATCTCAGGTGTGGGCAGCTGAAGCCAGCGCGGCCTCTTCAGTGACGTCGGAGTCCCACAATGCGCCTGCACCGGCCCCGCTCGTCCCTTCCGGTGCAGGCGCGGCATCCCTGCACAGCTTCTGGGTCGCCCGAGGAACGCGCAGCTATGGTTGAGTTGATCCTAGCAGTGAAGGAAACACTACATTTGGAGGATGAGCCCACTCCTCCGGGAATGTGTCCTCTTTTGGTACACACAGGACCCGCAAGACGGCGCAGGTTTTTCCTTGCCCCGCAGAGTGAATGAGCTATGGCGTAATTTTAAAACACACCTTCGTGGTGCCTAAGAAGTTTCAACTTCTCTACCCTTTTGCGGCTACTATGGCTGCGCGCTGGTGTGTGCCTCCTCAAGTGGACCACACGGTGGCCAGGTTGAACAAGTCTACCCTGTTACCCACTGAGGACTCCCGGGTGTTTAGGGATCCTACTGATAGGAGACTGGAGTCTCTTGCCTGCCATGCCTACACGGTGGCGGGTTCCATGCTCAAGCCTATTTTTGCCTCTGTAAGGGTGGCTCAGGCTGTGGCGGATTGGACCAAGGTGCTCAAACGCACCCTCGTGGCCGACTCTGCCCCTCCCACTACTGTGGACATGGTGGAGCAGATTCATCGTGGGGTCATGTATTTGTGCGATGTGGCTCTGAATGAGGCCCCATTGGTGATACGCCTGTCCAGTGTAGCTGTGGTTAACCGTCGATTAATCCGTTTAAAATGCTGATCGGCTGACCAAAAGTCCAGGAAGACGGTGGCTGACATCCCCTATGCGGGGTCTCACCTTTTTGGGGAATCCTTGGACGAATTGGTTAAAGGTGTCACTGGGGGTAAGAGCACTCTGCTCCCCCAGAATCCCAAGGGCAAGTTTTTCTGCGGTAAGCTGGGCCAGTCCTTTAAACCTACTCAAGGGTCAGTTCGTGCCTTCAGGGAGCAGAACAAGGGTAAAACCCTTCAAGGGCCAAGGTAGCCAGAAGAAGCCCTGGTTTGGCAAACAGAAGTCCGGCCAGACCGGTGCGGCGGCTCAGTCCGCCTCTGCCTGAAGGGGCGCCCTCACCCGTTACAGGGGTGGGGGGGGACGTTTGCGCGGTTTCCTACAACCTTGGCTGCTCCGAATCCATAGACCTGAAGGCTGCGTATCTACACATCCCCATTTTCGAGGGTCATCAGAGGTACCTCCGATTTGCTATAGCGGAGGATCATTACCAGTTTGTGGTGTTACCTTTTGGTCTCTCTTCGGCTCCAAGGCTCTTTACAAAAGTCTTGGCGCCTGTTCTGGGCCTGTTGCGGGCACAGGACAAGCTCCGGACTCTGCAGAACGATGTCAGGTCCCTCAGGGACAACGATTCCTCGTCATTCAGGACCTGTATGCGGTCCCTGGGGCTGATGGTGTCAGCCTTCGAGGCGATACCTTTTTGCCCAGTTTCATACAAGGTCTCTTCAGGTGGAAATCCTCGCCAGGTGGGACAGACTACCTCAGTCTTTGGACCTGAGGGTGTCTGAGTCGCCAGACCAGAACGGATCTCTTGTGGTGGATTCAGTCCCCGGCGGTGTCGGACGGAAAATTCTTCCGGCCAATTCTGTGGACGGTGGTAACCACGGATGCCAGCCTGTCGGGCTGGGGTGGCGTCTTGGGCAACCTGTCTGCCCAGGGCACCTGGTCGAAGGAGGAGTCTTCCCTTCCGATAAACATTTTGGAACTGAGAGCGATCAGGTTGTGCCTGCTCCATTGGTCGGATCGCCTTCCGGGCCGTCCTGTGCGGGTGCAGACGGACAATGCCACTTCGGTTGGCTTGCATCAACCACCAAGGGGGCAGCAGGAGTGCCCGGGCGGCCCAGGAAGTGACCAGTATTCTGTCTTGGGCCGAGACTCCTGTCTTGGCGTTGTCGGCAGTTCACATTCCGGGTGTGGGGAATTGGCAGGCCGACTATCTGTGCCGCCAGACTTTGGCCCATGGAAAATGGTCCCTACACCCTGAGATGTTTCAAATACTGTGTGCGAAATGGGGATCCCCGGATGTGGATCGATTCTCGGCTGAACCACAAGGTGGGAAGGTCCGTGGCAAGAACACACGATCCTCTGGCAGACGCCTTGGATGCACTGGTGGTGCCATGGCGTCAGTATCGTCTGATATATGCCTTTCCTCCGCTTCAGCTGTTGCCCAGGTTCCTTTGCAGGTTGGCCTCGGAAGCATCACTAGTGATTCTGGTTGCACCGGACTGGCCTCGCCGGCCCTGGTACACGGACATCGTTCACCTGGCCCTAGAGCCTCCGTGGCGGCTGCCAATGCGATAAGATCTGCTGTCCCAGGGACCTATCTTCCATCCTGCTTTACAGTCGCTGGCTTTAACGGCCTTACTGTTGAAAGCCAGGTCCTGAGAGATAGGGGTCTCTCCTCAGAGGAGGTTATTCCTACTTTGATCAAGGCTAGAAAAGCCTCTTCTGGTAAGATATTTATTACCGTACATGGAAAGCTTATTATGCCTGGTGTGAGTCCAGGGGTTTCCCTCCTCGTTCTTACTCGGTGTTGAGGGTGTTAGCTTTCCTCCAGACTGGGGTGGACCAGCACCTTGCGCTGGCCACGATAAAACGTCAGGTCTCTGCCCTGGCTGTTCTTTTTCAGCACCCTGTGGCATCTCATTCCTTAATTCGCACATTTATTCAAGGTGTGCGGCACTTGGCTCCTCCTAGGAAGGAGCCCTTACCTCCATGGGACTTGAACTTGGTTCTGTCCGTGTTACAGAGTTCCTTGTTTGAAAACATCAGGGAAATCTCGTTGCCTATGCTGTCAAAAAAGGTGGCTTTCTTGGTGGCGATCACTTCTGCTCGCAGGGTGTCTGAGTTGGCGGCGGCCCCTTACCTGGTGGTTCATAGGGATAAGGTGGTCCTGCGACCTAATCAGTCCTTCTTGCCAAAGGTGGTTTCGGAATTCCACCTGAATGAGGACATTGTTTTGCCTTCGCTTTGCGTGAATCCTAAGCATCCAAAGGAGGTTGCTTTACATGCCTTGGATGTTGTTCGGGCGATCAGGGTCTACCTGACGTCGACTCAATCCTTTTGGAAATCGGATTCTCTGTTTGTCCTTCCTGAGGGACCTCAGAAGGGTATGGCTGCGTCTGCAGCAACCACTGCCAAATGGATCAGACAGACCATTATACAGGCCTACTCGTTGCGGGAACGGGTTCCTCCCTTCCCTGTCAAGGCGCACTCTACCAGGTCGATGAGTACGTTCTTGGCCTATCGGCATCAGGCCTCGGTGGCCCAGGTGTGCAAGGCTGCGACTTGGTCGTCGGCGCACACCTTCTCAAAATTCTACAAAATTGATGTTCTGGCATCAGCTGATGCATCCTTTGGCCGCAAAGTTCTCTGTGAGGCTGTTCCTTAGGAAACCCTGGTTTTTATTTGGGTTCCTAGCTGTTGGGGTTTTTTCCCCTTGGTTATTTGTTTTCCTGGGTTGTTGCTCATGTTGAGCCTTTGTTTTTTGTTACCCAGAAGGCTACCTTCTTGTACGTGTAAGGTTCCTTTCTCTGATGTGGGTACTATGTTGCTTTTCTGGCGGTTGCGTTGCCCACCCCTCATGTCTACACTGCTTTGGGACATCCCCATAAGTGAAGACTGTGTGAACGGGCGGCGACTGTCGGAGGACGTAAGAGAAAACGGAGTTTTTGTAAAATCTTACCGTAAAATTCCTTTCTCGGAGTCCTCCGACAGTCGCCGCCCCCGCCCCTCTTTTTGGGGTCTTTTTTATACTCTTTCACTGCTTGCGACCAAACTGAATTGGGATGGCTATTGCAGGGGGGGTATTGGACTAGTAGGACAGCCCCCATGGATGTGACTATGTAGATTTATTGTTCTTTTACAAGTCTTATGCCTAGAAACTCCTGTGGAGATGAAGTCAATACCCCATAAGTGAAGACTGTGTGAATGGGCTGCAACTGTCGGAGGACTCAGAGAAAGGAATTTTACGGTAAGATTTTACAAAAATTCAGTTTTCTTCAATATCAAGGTAAGTGACCAAAAAAAAAAAATTGGGAGCATCCATTTCTTTTTCAGGTGGCCCTTAGCAAGCGGATGGCACAAAATCTATTTTTTTTTTTTCTTTTTTTCGATTTTGAGGCCGGAACTCCGCTTAAGTTGCCAGTCTCTCACTATAAACCATATTGCACATCAATAAGGGTAAATCTAGTGAAGGACTGAGACCTGTTAGACACAGAGTCTCTTACAGGCTATTTCTGACACTGAACAAGTTGGATATTCCTAAAATGTTAATCAATTGGAATAGAAGGTGGTTTTCAGGAACCTGGAGATTACCACAGATTTGTCCCTGGTCCGCAATGCACACCAGATATTCTGAATATATTAGGCCAGCTGCTATGATTCTGGCACGTATCTCCAAAATGGTTAATTTAGAGTATTCTTGCTCTTAAAAGCCTGCATCCTACATTCTCTCCACTTATGGCAAAGAGACACACAGTAAGGGGTACCCTTGGAACTTTTTCTTATGGAGTTGCTTGCGATGTTTAACCACTTCAATACAGGGCACTTTCACCCCCTTCCTGCCCAGGCCAATTTTCCCCTTCTAGTGCTGTTGCATTTTGAATGACAATTGCGCGGTCATGAAACACTTGTACCTACACCAAATTTATGTAATTTCCCCCCACAAATAGAGCTTTCTTTTGGTGGTATTTGATCACCTCTGGGTTTTTTCATGTTTGCTAAACAAATAAAAAAAGACAGAAAAGTTTGAAAAAAAAAAAAGTTTTTTAGTTTGTTATACAATTTTGTAAATACGTTTTTTCCTGCACTGACGGGGTGGCACTGATGGGAGGCACTGGTGGGCAATAATGGGCACTGGTAGATGGCAATGATGGGCACTGATGGGGAGGGCAACGGGGGGCTCCCTGAGCCCTGATTGCCATCCCTGGTGGCCATAGTGGGCATCCCTGGTGGTTCTGGGGGGCGCGCAGAGCTGTATTATCCTGCCGCCGTCATATGACGTCCGGTCAGGATAATACAACCACAATCCCACCGTCAATTTGCTATAGGGCGGGTGGAATGTGCTTAAAATGCTATGTGTAACAACCTAACAAGCTCCAATCTATTGTTTCCTCCTTACACTGCTATTAGATCAGTTGATGTGTAAGAGTTAATTTGGACCCCTGGTGGTTTGGGCTACTGCTCACCCCTTGAACTGAAATCATTGTTTTCTGCAACTCTGATGGTTGTTTGGGCTGCAAAGAGCTACACATATTAACCTGTATTTAATGTTTGCTTGTTAAGCCCTTCAGGTGTCTGATTGCCTCCAAGCTAAAATTGTGTCCACCTCTTCCTGAGGCTGACTTGCGTTCTCTCCAGGTCTATGCTCGTTAAGACCTTAGATGCTGGGAGACTTGGCTTCTCACCTGTGTGTGTGGGCTAACTACACCTACTCATACAATGGTAGGGTAACAGCTACTACTACTGTGGTGTATGCACCCACCATAGACTTCCATTATTTGGAACTACCCTGGTTCTCTTTTGGTGGAGGAAGGTTTAGTATCTAGAATCCAAGCTATGCCTATATAAAGCTTGCCCTCTGCTGGCTATTTTTTTTTTTAGTTTTAATTCACCATGACTCTGACCATTTTACTATTCAGGAATGCACACCATTCAAGATGGCTAGTGTCATTTCTGTGATGACTACCCTGTTACTAATCAAGTTCCATAAACTTTAAATCTTGTTAGTAACTTTTCTGTTACAAGCCTATACCTTGTTACTATGGCGGCGGTTCCCCATCCGGGGGGGGGGTGTATTTGGACGAGGCACTAGGAGCTCATCACTGTGAGCCTATGCTTTACTATGCCCTACATTTAATGGTTTTACAGCCACCCGGTATTTATATACCCGGTTGACTAGTGATATTGATTATAAACTGTCTACATTTTACCGTATTATAATCGTCGAGCTGACCTCACATGAGTCTCCTACAAGCCCACAAAGACCCCCCCTCGTTATGCTCTAAGGAATTCTTAACGTGTGTTATATCACACAACATACAGAATATATTGAAAGCCTTAGTAACAGCTCCGGATGAAGCTTTCCCAAGTAAAGCGAAACATGTCGAGCTAATGCTAACCAAATATGGTGAATCTTTGATGAAACATCATTTGACCCGGCTGGACGCCACCTTGTTTATTCGGGTATCCATCCACGGGCATTCCTTGATGTGAAGTATCATTTGTACTGTTATACATTGCATTCTGTATGTAAATTGTGACTTTACTAACTGTGAACCATATTTACATTACATTAGGGACCCGTATAGGCCCTCTCTTTTAGTATGTAATACATGTTCCCCCTTTTTTCTGTTGCGTTTTTATCTTTGAATTCAAATAAAGAGTATTTATTGATCCCATGTGGCCAAAATCCTTATTTTCCCAATCCTTCCAATTCAACATTAAAGAAATGTTTCTAGGCATGCTAGAAGAATGGGGAATCGGCAAAGTCCGAGTGATGCTTGTGCTGCGAGACAGTAGAGCGAACATGGTTAAAGGTATGAGACTTGCTGAAGTGTCAGACCTCAGTTGCATGGCACACACCCTCCAACTGGTGGTAAATGATGGTCTGTCACACCAGAAAGCTTTGCTGGACATTACCATGCTGAAGTGCGCAGGCCATTTCCACCATTGTGTTCTTGCCAAGCAGCGACTGGGGTGCATTCAGGAAGACCTTGGCCTACCCAAAAACAACCTGATTCAGGCTGTTCCAACACGATGAACGCTACACAAGTTGGAGGATGCTGGAGCAGATGCGAGCTCTCACTATATATTCTGGTGAATATGGACTTGGGGGGTATATTCTTGCCCTACTGCAGATCAGTGGGACATAGTAGCCACCATTATAGAGACGCTCGTACCCATTGAGGCAGTGATACTGGAGGTGAGTCATTACGACTCATCTGTTTCCTCTGTGATCCCATGTGTGAGAGTCCTGAAGATGCTTCTTCAACAGAATGAAGGACCCAACACATGTAGCATCAAAGCATGTAGGCAGGCCATGAGGGACAGCCTCGCCAAAAGGTTGGAGAAGCATGAGGAGAATAAAAATGTTGTGCTTTCATGTCTTTTGGATCCTCAATACAAGAACCATCCTTTCTCCTCTGATGATGTATTGGCCAAGGCAAAGCAATGGCAGACCGAAGATGTTCAACAGAAGGTGCAAGGAGGTTCCTCCTGATGAAAAGAAAAGTCAAGGACAAGAAGAGAAGGTTTCTGTTGTGGAAGAGCAGGATGCCGGAGAAAAATGTCCCTAAAGACAAGGGACAGAAGAGAAAATTCATTGTGGTCAAATAGATGCAATGTTCAGCGTTTTATTGGGGCCTCATGCAGAGGATTCATCAGAATCGGCAATAATAAGCCTGGATGAAGAACTTCATCTCTATTTTTGAAGGAACCAGTAGTTGACAGAAGAAGTGATCCTCTTCAGTGGTGGAAAGAAAATGAGGCATGCTACAGAAGACTTGCTTCTCATGCTAGAAAATGCCTTTCTGCTCATCCTTCCTCAGTACCTCCTGCAGTCAGTGCAAAAGTGATAGAAAAAAAAATAGACATAGACCGTGGATTGGAGTCACTTCCAGTGGACTTCTGCTGCAGTAGAACGCCACTCGCTGCTACAATAATTTTAAATCACTACTAAAGTAGTGCAGTAGTGATTTAAAATTATTCCATTGAGTGAGTGCCCTACTGCAACGGTAGTACACACAGTCCAATCCACTGTGTAGCTGTTGCCTTGCTTTTCTTCTAGCAGTATTGCACTGACTGCAGTAGTTGCAGTGAGTGCCATAGTGCAGTGCAGGATAGTCCTCCACTGACTCCAGTCCAATCAATCCACTGTGACGTGTAGCTGTTGCCTACTTGCCATGCTGTTCTTCTTCTAGCAGTATTGCACTGACTGTAATAGTTGCAGTGAGTGCCATACTGCAGTGCAGGATAGTCCTCCACTGACTCCAGTCCAATCCACTGTGACATGTGTAGCTATTGCCTACATGCCTTGCGTTTCTTCTAGTGTGTAGTCATGGTAAAAAAATTTCTGGCTGCACACTGCAGTAGTTGCAGTGAATGCCATACTGCAGTGCAGAACAGATAGTCCTCCACTGACTCCAGTCTAATCCTTTGTGACATGTGTAGCTTTTGCCTTTTTTTATAGCAGTTGTGCAGTGTGTAATGTGTATTTTATTGTGTAGCTGTTGTTGCCTAGTTTTTTTCCTAGCAGTTTGCGCTGACTGTACTGCAGTATTGAATAAAATTTTTTATTCATTGCAGTGAGTGAGTCCACTACTTCAGCACTTTGTGCATTATGTAATAATGTGTAATAATCAGATTATGTGAAATGCTAATGTCCAACTCCTTGCAATTTAAGTTTTCCTATCAGTTTTTTTGCAGTTAAGGTATGAAGAACGAGCACTTAATGTTAATTAAGTTAATAAATAAAGATTAACATGTTTAAGAGATTTGTGTCGAAATTTTGTGGGGTTTTTTTTTTGGGTAATTTTTACATGTGTGAAAATATCGGTATCGGCAACGAAAAAACAATATCGGTCGATCACTAGTTTATGGCGTTGCCCTTCGTCTCCCAGGGCATTCACCAGGGTTTTTGGCTCCAGTGCTGACTTTACTGCGTTTACAGGGGATTGCGGTCCTCCATTATCTGATCGACCTCCTGTTAAGGTCGAGGACATGTGCCACTCTGGCGAGCGATCTGTCGCTCACAGTTCAGACACAGGAATTCGGGTGGACCGTCAACTTCCGGAAGTCGGTTCTACCTCCTTCGGTTCGCCTCCCGTATCTGGGGATGATACTGGGCTCGCCTCCCGAAGGACTAGCTTCGGACCTTACAGGGCAGGATCAGGTCCCTCAGGGATACCGATCTCCCCTCTCTGCGGGCCTGCATGCGGTCCCTGGGTCTGATGGTTTCTGCTTGAGGCTATCCCTTTTGCTCAGTTTTCACACGAAAACTCTGCAAGCACAGATTTTTGCCAGGTGGGACAGAACACCTCGGTCGTTGAACAGGAGGATTTCTCTGAGCCACCTCGCAAGATCGGTTCTTTTGTGGTGGCTCCTGTCACCAGCTCTGACACGAGGCAAATCCTTCCGGCCTCTGCTATGGACGATGTTCACCACGGATGCCAGCCTGACGTGCTGGGGTGGAGTTCTGGGCATGCATTGTGTCCAGGGGATGTGGTTGACGGAGGAGGCTTCCTTGCCGATAAACGTTTTGGAGCTCCATGCATTCGAGGTGTGCTTATTCCGTTGGTCATCTCGGCTTCAGAGTTGCCTGGTTCGGGTACATGCGGACAACGCCACGCCTGTGGCGTTCATCATTCACCGAGGGGCGCCGAGAGTGCCGAGCGGTCAGGGCAGTGGCCGAGATCCTATCTTGGGCTGAGACGTCCGTTCCAGAGGTTTCGGCGGTCCACATTCCGGATGTGGACATCTGGCGGGCGGACTATCTGAGTCGCCTGGACCAGGGCAAATGGTCTATGCATCTGGAGGTGTTTCGCCTCCTGTGTGCCCGGTGGACACCGGACGTAGATCTGTTCACGTCCCGTCTCCACAAAATGGTGGGAAGGTTCGTGTCCTGAACCCGCGATCCTCTGGCGGATGCCACAGATGCGTTAGTGGTGCTTTGGCACCCGTGTCGGCTGACTTCTGCCTTCCCTCCGATTCGGCTGTTATCCGGGTTCCTCCGCAGGTTGGCGTCTGAACGGATTCTAGTCATTCTGGTGGCCCCAGACTGGCTGCGCTGGTCTTAGCGCGCAGACATCGTGCAGGTGGGCGTCAATCTACTGTCTCAAGGGCCAATCGTCATTCCTGCCTTGCAATCTCTGGCTTTGACAGCGTAGCTGTTGAAAGCCTAGTCTTGACGGGCGGAAGCCTCCCGAAATGTTTTTTTTTTTTTTTTTTCTCTGGCCTTATTGAAGGCTCGGAAAGCTACCTCTAGCAAAATTTATCGCACCTGGATGGAGTATAATTGCCTGGTGCGAGTCACATGATTTCCATCTCCGCTCCTTTTCGTGGTGGGTTTTGGCCTCCCTGCAGGAAGGTGTGGATCAGCGCCTGGCGCTAACCATGATCATAGGTCAGTTTGTCGGCTTTGGCTGTTTCTTTTCCAATGTCATTTTGGCAACTGTTTCCTTAATTCACACCTTTATTCAAGGGGTGCGGCTTCTGGCTCCCCTGAGGTTGGCTCCCTTGCCTCCCTGGGACCTGAATCTGGTTTTGTCCATTTTGCAACGGCCTCCCTTTGAGGACATCCGAGACATTCCTCTGCCTGTGTTGTCCCAGAAAGTTGCTCGCAGAGTATCTGTATTGGCGGCTCTGTCTTGGCGTTCAACTTATCTGTTGTTCATAGGGATTTAGTGGTCTTGCGATCCAGTCAATCTTTTCTCCCCACGGTGGTATCTGCTTTCCACCTCAATGAATATATTCTGCCTTCGCTTTGTGCGAAGCCCAAGCTTCCCAAGGAATTTGCCTTGCATTCCTTGGATGTAGTTTGGGCGATCAGGGTTTACCTGTCCGCCACGGACTTTTAGGTCATCTGATTCCCTGTTTTCTTTCCATAGGGACCTCCGGAAGTTTTTAGTTGCGTCCGCGGCAACCATTTCTAAATGGATCAGACAGACTATTGTTTCAAGCCTATTCAATTAAGGGTCAGGTTCCTCCTTTCTCTGTAAAGGCACTTTCGACTAGAGCTGTTAGTGCCTATTGGGCGTTTTCGCCATCAGGTTTCTGTGGCTCACGTGTGCACAGCGGCAGCCTGGTTGTCTGTGCACACTTTCACGAAATTCCACGGAATTGATGTTCTGGCATCCTCCTTTTGGCCGCAAGGTTTTGAGTGCGGCGGTTGTTGAGTTTTTTTTCTGTCTCTTCCTGGGGTGTTTTTTGGTTGTTTCGTTACCTTTTCGGTAGTTTGCGTCTTCCCACCCCTCACACCTGCACTGCTTTGGGACATCCCACTAGTGAAGGCTGTATGAACGGGCGGGGACTGTCAGAGGACGTAAGAAAAAATATCATTTTTGTAAGAACTTACCTTAAAATTATTTTCTGAGTCCTCTGACAGTCGCCGCCCCCGCTGCTCTGGTTCTTGGATCTGGGGGTTATTGCCTTCCGGTACTGCTTGCTACAGACTGAGGACCAAGTGGTAACTGGATCAGGATAATGGCTGGGGACTGCCTCCTAGAGGTGTGTCTAAGTATAGAAAGGTTTTTATTAACATTTCAAACTGCCTAGCTTACTCCTGCAGAGGGCGCCATTACACACTAGTGAAGGCTGTATGAATGGGCGGCGCAGTAAGTTCTTACAAAAATTCTATTTTTACCTAGCTCCTTTCCGCCTAATTTTATTATATTTGCAGACCGATCTATAGGAAGTGGATTATGGTTCCAGGCATCAGGTTGACACCTGATCGCTACGATATGGTTAAAAGTATTCTTTTAACAAACTCCTTTCAGCATAATTTTATTGAATTTGCTGGCAGGTGTATAAGGAGTTTTCTGGTAAATAGAGCATTTTTCGCAACTGACATGCCAACATTTAGTTGAGGGAAGTCATGGGTTTGGTGTACTTTGGGTACATACCAGTCCAGCTTCTGAGCCCAGGTAATAACCTTACCTTTAATCAATTTCCCTTAAGCGGGCTTCCCTTTACCCATCACTATGAAAGATAAATAGTAATTTTAAAGGGGACCTGCAAGGGGTGTCTGTCAGGGAGCTTCCTGTTAAATCATGCTCCTGAACAGAATAGTCTTTAAGCCAGATCCGCTTTGTTAATCAAAGTAGTGACTGTTTCACAGAACAAGTCTTGGATTAGTCCTGTCGGTGGCCCTAAGAAGGGGTACAGATAGGATAGATTATGATTGCTAGATGATTTAGACAGTCAATTTTGCTAAACTACTGATTTCACAGGTTTTTCTCATTTCGTCTTTAAGTTCCACTCAGGTCCTGCATCCGAAGCAGAGAAGGCAGAGACTGCGGAGGGACAAACCTGCTGATCGGCCTCTTAATCCAAGATATCTGCATCACTCCTAATGGAGTGGAGGTAAAAGGCGTTGCGAGCCTGGCATTTGGCAGGAAGATCTTGCAGGCAGTGGTCCCACCCTAAGGTAGGCCTGTGGTTACTTTATTATTCTCTCATGTGTTGCCGTCCTGGAAGGTGAGAGGAGAAATCCGTCCGTTAGACTTACTGGTAACAGTGTTTCTACGAACCTTCCAGGACGGCAGGCCTATTTCCCGCCCTGTTAAAATGGTGAGGAAAGAATGTAAACAATAGGTGGTAAGTACCCAAGTAAATATTCATCGGTTGGAGAACTACATTTTTTACAACTGAGGGACAAGGGGAAGGGTGGGGCTTTTTAACAGCTGTGAACTGATTGTTTCCTGTAGGGTTGAGCCTCTTATTTCTTGTGTTGCCGTCCTGGAAGGATCGTAGAAACACCATTATCGGACGTTTTTTTGCCTGCTGTATGTAAAAATCCAACTAAATCTTTTTGTTAAGGTATACCACTGCTTAAAGCCCAACAAGGGCAAAAAATAAAAAATCAGAACACAAGACATAACTAGGGCTGCAACAAACGATTATTTTCATAATCGATTAGTTGGCCAATTATTGTATCGATTAATCGGACAAAAAGTGTGCTCTATAATTAAGTAATTTAATATCTGTATGCAGTGGTAAATATAAAATAACCAACTATATGGTTAGGTAGCAAAATCGCTAATCCCCTCAGACTTAACAGAAGTTATTATTTCATCGGTTCCGGGACCGGAAGTGACGATCCGCCGCAACATAGTCTACAATCCGAGCATGTTAAAGCCGATCTCAGCCAATCAGTAGGAGTTTGAATGGCAATCATACAAGGATATGGCAGATAGGAGTGTACTATAAGGATATAGCCAAGACAGAATGGCATATATAAAGAATATTTGTGTATAATTCCTCGATCGCTGTTTATCTAGATTTAAGATCCACTTTTTTGCCATATAATGAACAATATTCTTTATAAATATCCATAGACAAACAGTTTTCCAAAGGATATCACCAGTAGTCATATCTAAATGACATGACAACATGGGGAAATGAGCCCTTAGAAAGTTAAATAATCACAAATGTATGTGCATGTATATTGGACCTTTCACACATTGTAAGCAATGGCAGGAAAAAATATAAAGAAAGCAGCCAATAATGACCTACTGCAGAAAAATGGGTACAGCAAGTCTGCTTGCATACAGGATGTACAGACATGTCTGCAAGTAAAGTGTAATAAACACAAATGTCTGTGCATGTTGATTGGACCTTTAAGTCATGTACTATATAAGAAACATCAAGTGATGTGAATACAGTTGGTATCACAGTAGAGGTGTGTTTCAAAGGTCAAAACAACCTTACATCACTTCCCATACTGGCATAAAAAATAGTGTTTGGAAGTACGATTTTCAAATCTCATTGATGGTACACTCACATGCTGTATGTGAGCGCCACTTTCATTTATCAATCGACGGATCGTTCGAAATTCGCATCGCGTATGGCCTGCCTAAGGCTCTTTTCACTTCTATGCAGTTTTCTCTTGATCTGTTTCTGCAGTGCGTTTTGCGTTTTTGCACACTCGATATTGTGGCGTTTTGAGTTTTGCATTTTTTTTATGGGGTTTTTTTTTGGCCGATTTGTTGTTGGGCATAATGAAAAAGGCAAATCACTGCAAAATTGCATTACATGCTTTTCTGCTTTTTCCAATTTGAAGTCCTATTAAACTAGAAAAGCAAAAAAAAGCACAGGTTTTGCATTGAAAAATTCCTTGACCCTTTCCAAATACGTAGCAGCTGGAAAAAAGCTAGATGTAAACGTGTCCCATAGGAAATCATGTTAAATGAACTTTAGTGTTTCTGCAAAAAGCACCAAAAAACAAATAGGTGTGAACCAGACCCATAATGGGGTTAAAAAAAAAAAAAACGAGCTCTTTATAGTAATAAAAGAGCATATAATTGCTACTATAAGGGGTTCATTAATACTGTAAAACAGTGAAAGTGATATATTTTACTTGTATCATATTAATAAATACACCTAGAAGTAGGATATATGGGCATTTTTACTAGGCGTCAGACATGAAGCTATATAAAGGGTGGAAGGGAGATATATAAATCTTTTATATTAACCACCTGCCGACTGTAATCCTTTTGCGACAGTGCGGCTCCCCTGGGTCCAGTGACGTAGACCTACGGCGCTGGACTCCTAGTTGTCTCGGCGGTGCGTGTTTTAGACACAGCAGGAGTCGGCCCAGAGGAAGAGAGGTAGCGATCGCCGCCTCTTTTCCCAGATCGTCAGGGAAAGTGTGAGAAGACCCGCTTGCTTATGTAAAGAAAGCAGGCGGATCTTAGCGACAGACAGGGAGAGATCACAGGATTCAGCTGAACCTGTGATCTGTCTGTCACAGAACCCCCGACCACACACACGCACAAACACACACACACACACACACACACACAGCAGTAAGCATGAGGCGTACATTTAACCCTTTGATCACCCATAGGGTTAACCCCTTCCCTGCCAGTGTCATTATTACAGTAATAGTGCATATTTATAGCACTGATTACTGTAGTAATGTCACTGGTCCACCCCCCAAAAAGTGTCAAAAATGTCAGGGGTCCGATTTGTCCACTGCAATGTCGCAGTCCCGCAAAAAATCGCAGATCGCCGCCGTTGCTAGTATAAAAAAAAAAACAATAAAAATGACATAAATCTTTCCCGTAGTTAGTAAGCGCGATAACTTTTGCGCAAACCAATAAAAATATGCTTATTGCTTTTTTTTTTTTTACCAAAGATATGTAGCAGAAAACAAATTGGCCTAAAATGTTAAAGTTTTGATTTTTAAATTTTTTTGTTTTTCTTTTTTTTGGGAATGTTGTATAGCAGAATGTGAAAAATATTGTTTTTTTTTTTTGTTTTTGTTTTTTTTTCCAATTGTCGCTCTTTTTTTGTTTATAGGGCAAAAATTAAATATCGCACAGGTGATCAAATACCACCAGAAAAAAGGCTCTATTTGTAGAAAAAAATGGGTCAATTTTATTTGGGTACAACGTCGCACGACTACGCAATTGTCCGTTAAAGTAACGCAGTGCCGAATCGCAAAATAGGGCCTTGTCAGGAAGGGGGTCAAATCTTCCGGTCTTAGTGGTTAAAGTAGTAATAAAAGCGGAGTCTTGTATTTTCATGAATATGATCATTTTAAATCAAATGCACATTACTTAAAGTTAAGTACGTAAAGTTTACTTGATAGTGAAATTGTAATGCCTGATATTACCTCCAGGCTATCAGTCTCCACCTTCTCTGGGTTCAGATGCTGATCTTCCCTGCACAGATATCTTTAAAGCGATTTTTTTATTTTTTAAACAACAAACATGTTATACTTACCTACTCAGTGTAAGGGTTTTGCACAGAGCAGCCCTGATTCTCCTCCTCTGCGATCCCCCACCAACCCTTCTGGCTCCTCTTGCCTTCAGAGTGCCCCAGTAGCAAGCTGCAAAGTATATTAGAGTGCCCCTATAGCAAGGTAAAAAAATACTTCTGCCTTTAGAACTACTCACTTGCTGCCCAGGACTACATGTCCCATGATGCATTGCTCCCCACACATTCACAGGTTCTCAGGCACCTACTGACATGTATGGACAGTGTACTGAGCTGTATGTGTACTGAGCTGTATGTGTACTGAGCTGTATGTGTGCTGCACTGTATTTCCTGATAAGTAGACAAATAATGCATTGTTTATGCATCGATTAGTTGTCGATTAATCTATTAGTAGTTTCATCCTTAGACATAACTTGCAGTCAGGAATTTTTCCTGTGCTGTTCGATTAAATCCTCCTCTATCCCCCACCCCTGCTGCTATAATATTCCAGTCTGAAAGGGGTTAATACATATAATGGGCTGTCACAGAATTTCAACAAGAGCCCAAACGCCCACCCTTCCACCCAGTTGCTCTTTTCGTGAGTGTAAAAAAAAAATAGGGGAGCGAAGAAAGGTCAGCATTTTGCTGCTGGTGGGGAGCCAAGTGGACCTTTAGCCATGCAAGGATAAGTAAAAGAAAAGTTTCACTTTAATACATCCATTATCAGATAAAAACAAAAAAAATGTATTTAATGTGTTTTAATGTTTTTTTTTTTTTTTTTTTTTTTTTTGGTAGGCTTCATGACGTGCACCTTCAGTAAAAAAAAAAAAAAAAAAACTTTTGTATGTTGCCTGTAAATTTAATCTGTCATGCTTTTTTGTTTGCTTACAGAACAAATCTGCTTTAGCCTTCATTGAAGAGTCTAAAGCCAGGGTGACCTCATATGAGAAAGAGGTATGTAGTTATCCAAGCTACTAAAAAATTAAAAAAAAATGTTGCATAATACTTTATGGTGATCAAGATGAACATTCCATAGGCTTATCAGAGTTTTGTTCTCTGATGAGCCTATGGCAGCCGAAAATATTGTCCTATAGCTGGGCTTTTCAAGCTGCAATCTTGAAATGGTGTTTGAGAAGCAATGATAAGTTTTTAAGGATCTGCAATAAAAATTAGCAATACGGTACACTCAGGCCACAAAGGTCTACAAATAAAGTGTTTTCACTAATGTGTTTAATTTTTACAGTGTGTGTGTTCTTTTTTGTGACTAGATATCCATTTTAGTTTAATTGAAATGGAAAAATAAATTTGACAAACGTTTGTAAAAAGTATTTAGATTTAAAAAAAAAAATCATGAATGTAATTATTTTGCAGTCGGAGTCTGACACTGAGACATTTGTTAAAATTGTCCTATTGGCTGCAGTAGTTCTGTTTATTTTAAATGCAAGGGACAGATGTATTTTCTGTATGCAATTTTTCATCACAAATTAGCTACTGTTAACATCTGCTTGTTTTATTTTATGTTTCAAAAGGTTTTTTTTTTGTTTTTTTTTATTATGAAAGGAAATGCATGGTAAACAAAAGAACAGTATTGGTTACATACTTCAAGATAAAATGGTCATTATTCAAGTTGATAAGCAGACTAACCAGTCAACGTCAATTTCTACCATGGATATTTAAGAAATTTCTTTTTTATGCATAGGACTACTTTTATTTGTTGTCAATCCTCAAAGTACGTGCAAGTATACCACTGATAGAACAAAAACAAGCAAATAAAGGGAATGGTCAACAAGGAGGATAGACAGAAAGGGGGTGGGAAAAGGAGAAAGGGAGAGCAGCATAAAATCCCTTATACTAATAAATGGGGATTTTGGCTTTAGAGTGTTATACCATCAGTATGTGCATCTCAATAAGTGTGGGGGTACATGAGTCCTAAAAGGCCTCTTCTTTTAGAAATGTATGGATCCATATTGACCACTTATTGTTGGAGGAGCGTAAGGAGTTATTTTTGCAGGCCACCGCCCTTTCATATAGGCAGTGCGTCTATGTATCATTTACGACAAATCGGGAGCAAAATTGGGTTTCCATCATTTTGTAATCACTGAGCCGGATGCGATTAATAAATGTCAAACAGTGCGGTATTGCGGTGGGAAGTTAGAAGTGTGAAGGTTAAGTAATGCTAGGCCGGGGAAGGGCTTAGTCAGAATACCTGTAAATTGTGATATCGGGTAAACACAGCATTCCAAAAGCTGTGTATATTAGGACAGGTCCACAAAACATGGAGAAGATTACCGGTATCCCCAGTGTCTGGATATATGTTTGATCATTTATATGGGTTAAGATACTGCATAAAAGGGTATCTTAAAGTTGTCCCAATGGTCCATGCATCTAGTGGCAGTAAAGCTTTGTTTAATTGCTTTTGCCCATAGCTGTATAGGGAAGTATTCCCCTACTTTTCTCCCAACAGAGTAAAGTTGTTGTTTGTTTTAACCTCTGGGTATTGAAGTGCTTTGTAGAACTATGAGATTCCCCCTTTTTGACCATGGTTAATAAATTGTTCCACACTAACCAGTCTATCTTTACGAATTTATTGGGGAATTCTACCTGAAAAAAGTGGATTTGTATGTATGCGAATGAGCTTTTCCTCAGGTTCTCTCGAACCTCAGACAAACCTCGGAATCCCATATTTATTTATGGGGTCACATGCAGAGTGGGGATAAGATGCTCATAGACCGTAAGGAACAGTGGGATCTTAAGGTGACCTGAATTGTAGGGTTTTGTGTTCAAGAGGGCTTCCCATGGCTTCTAGTGAGACACCAGTATGGAAGGGACGTCTGGGATCCGGAGATGTAGGCCTGTAGCTAAAGCTTGTAGAAGCGACGGAAGATTTCTATTGAGTGACTTTTCTAGGGTAACCCATAGTTTGTCTGTATTTGGGTACAAACCAGGATTTCATTTGATCAAGAATAGCAGCATACTAGTTTTGTAGCACTGGTAGCCTAATGCCGAGTCAAAGTGTTGAATGAGATCCCAGCTCTACCTCCCTTTACACATACACTTTCTGAACAATATCTCAAATTCTCTAAAGAATCTACCAGGTAAGGGGAGAGGTATGGCTCTGAAGTATAATATTTTAGGCAATGTCAGCATTTTGAATGCCGCATCTCTTTCCAACCAAGAAAATTTTTGAGCTGAAATGGTCCCTTTTAACCATTTCCAAGAGGGGGATAAAGTTATGATCGTAGGTCTTATTAGATGGGTGGGTAAGGGTTATTCCTAAATATTTTAATGAGTGCTGTTCCGATAGGTATAGAAACTTCAGTTTTATATTTTGAGTTGTTTCATTTACATTCATTGGAAGTATGGAAAATTCTGTGCCATTTATTTTGTAGTATGACACTGCACTGAATTTTAGAAATTCCTTTTGGACTTCCCACAGAGACACCTGTGGTTTTTGTCAAGGTCAGGATAACGTCACCCGCAAAAAGCCCAATTTTATGTGAGTCCCTATGTACTTTTACTCCAGATATCAGAGAGTTCATCCTGATGGCCGTGGCCAAAGGTTCCATTATCATTGTAAATATATTGGGAGACGGGGCAACTCTGACACGTTCAGTTCGTTATTTGGAATGTATCTGAAGTGACATTGGAAGTATATACGCATGCTGAAGGGTTTGAGTACAGTGCTATGAACCCAGATTGAACCAGTCCTGTTAGCCTGAATTTATTAAGGACCGATAGTAGGAAGCTCCAGTGGACCCCATCGAAAGCCTTTTCTACATCTAAAGTTAAAAGGACTGAGGGTTCTCTGCGGCCCTCCAATATCCTCACCAGATTGAACATACGCCAAGTACCATCAGGTGACCTTGGCCAATCTATTTGCCAGAATTTTAGCATAAATCTTTAGATCCGTATTCAATAGCGATATGGGTCTAAAGTTTTTAGTGGGATTAGGCTCTTTCCCCAGTTAAGGTAACGTGATCACAATCGTTTTCAACATTTCCTTAGGGAAGGAAACAGAGGATGCTGCCTTTCCGCTGAGAATCCATCTTCCCCTGGGGCTTTGTAAGGCCTCCAATAACTTTTGTTTCCTCAACAGAAATGGGGGAGTTTAGGAATGATAAAACATCTAGGTCTACAGTTGGAAGTGGAATAGAAGATGGGTAAGACTATGTTAACTCCTGTAGGTTGAGGGAATGCAGGGTCTTCATGTAAGTTATAAAGAGAATGGTAAAATAGTTTGAATGCATTTGCTATGTCTTTAGGATGGAAGACTGTACTGCCATCTAGAGAATTTTGAATAGATTGGTTCTTAATTGCTGCGTTTTGAGTTGTCTAGCTAGTAATTTTCCAGCTCTATTACTTTAGGAATAATATTTGGCTTTTAAAGATTTCAATGTTTTTTCCAGACCTGCCATTAGATGGAGGCAACAGTCTTGTCTAGATTTTAGTAGAGCTGCCGTATTGACAGGGGTAGGAGAGATTTTAGTTTGGGATTCTTAAGACTGGATTTGAAGTAGTAATTCATTAGTAGCCTGCATCCTGTTTCCTTGCTCTAGAAGGCTGCTGGATCAGCAAGCCCCTAGCCACTGCTTTATGAGCACACCAAGTTGTAAAGACATTCACCGAAGGGTCAGAGTTAAGTTGGAAGTATTCCTGTACCTTCCCCCCCCCCCCCCCCGAGCCACTGCACATGGAACCTGAGGAGCCGCCGGCGCAATCTTGGAGCGGTGAGCCGCTGGCCGTGTGGAAGAACTCTGTGAGCTTCCACGGCCCGAAGGAGGATTTCCGCTTGCTCATCGTGAGCCTGGAAGGTGTGCCGATCGTGCGGGGCTGCGGGTGGTTGACAGCGGTGCCTCTTGTCGCTGTGGATCACTCCCTGTATGACCGCCCCCTCTACTTGTTTTAAATGACTTCTTAGCACTTCTAAGTTTTTCGACAAAGGTAGCATATATTTGCTTCACAGTTGTGGCATAACTTAAAAAATTGGTGTACGAATGCTGTTTGGCTGTACTATCATGCAGAACGAAGTTTTTTTTTAGTCACAGGTTAAAAAATGTACTATAATTTTTGCATGCAAAATGCACAATATTTCTGCAGCTGTGTTAAATGTTCATGCCACTATAATCTACTAGCTGTGCACTGCAGGCTATCAATAACCACTCTGGTCCCCCAATCAGTATGGGTCCTGATCATTTGATAAGCTATGACATAGTGATCACATGCATGCTGGAAGTTCATTCACAAAATAAAATCCTTTTTATGACCAGTGGTCTTTGAGGGTTAGAAGCCCAGTACAAATTTGATAACCTCAATCGCAATCTTTTTTTGACACATAGAAGGTCCCTCCAGGTGTCTGCATTATGCATCTGATTCCTGTGTAGCTCCCTAGCACCCAGGTTGTAAATATTCAGCTACCATCTGAGAAAAGATGGGCCAGAGCTTGACTTTTTTATACTGAAATAAAGTTTTCATTAGAGAGCCCAGAAATCTTTAGTTCTGAAGCAACCCTCTGTTAGTGGCTGACACATTTAGGTCATTGCGTTTGACTCTGATACATTTTGTCAGTGTAGCTGTGAGATTCTGCCAGCAACTGGCTTATACAAAAGAAGGTACATCAGTACCTTCAGGTTAATTTCCAGAGTACCTTGAGGACCCCCAAAGTTCTTTAAGCACCCCCTACTGCTGTCATTGTTGTGATGTGAACTGTGTGTTTCTATTCCTGTTGCTCTTGTTTTCCAGCACTCCATCCATCAGGCTTTCAGACTATTATGAGGCAAGGGTAGCAGAGGGAGAATGGCATAGCACTCCAGAGCTCTAACAAATGTTTACAGAATAGAGTATCCCAGCTTGTTGGGGTCCTGGAGGTGGCAGTTCCATCTTCACCCTTTGCCACTTTGGTTTCTACAAGAAGCCTACAGGTTTTAAAAGAAACCCGTCCTGAGATAAATATGCTGGCTAATGTGTTGATCGACAAAGCGTATTTTATTTCTGGTGTAGTCTTCTCCCACATGGGCTTTCCTATGTTTTCCTATGACAGATATGTCTTAATTTTTGTTTTTTCTTTTGTTTGCAGCTTGCAAAGTTTAAGAACATGATTCCGTTTGATCAGATGACAGTTGAAGATGTAGTGGAAGCTTTCCCTGAAACAAAGCTGGATAAAGAGAAATATCCCTACTGGCCACACAAGCCCATTAATGAACTTTAAGAAGCACAGAAACGCCAACTTATATGTCAATAAATCCTCTGTAAAGATTGTTTTCTTGAGTTTTTTTGTTGTAGTTTGTAACTGATTGACTAAAGATTTTAGTTTGGTGAAGGAAAACTTGTACAAATCTAGGGAGATACCATTGCTGACTTATTAAAACAGAACTACAATCCCATCTGAGCACCACAAACCAAAAATGCTATTTAACGAAAATCTGCCCAAGCCAATTCTAACACTTCTCACATTCATGTAAAAATCTGCAAAAAACTAAAAAAATGCTCTTTAATGAATTCTAGTAAACACCAATGCAATATAAAATAACCAGTTGTATGGTAAAATTCTAAAAGATGTTAGGCCCAATAAATGGGTGCCTAACCGGTCACGGTTTAAAATTGCACACACCCATGGAATGGCAACAAACTACAGTACCAAAGATAACAAAAAAAATCTCCATAGGCAATGCTTTAGTGCCGGTTCACATTTATGCGATGCGGGAACGCTGCGAATATACAGCGTGTTCCCGCATCGCATCCGCACCCCTGGCAGTTCACACTGCCATATGCGATACGCTGGGGGTGTCAATTAAAAGTTAACGACACCCCCAGATAAGATCACATATCGCAGTGCGATCTGTAAGTTCGCACAGAATCGGATCGTACTAGTGTGAACTACCATGCAATCCAATTCTTCTGCGGACCAAATAAAGGGCCCTGTGCGTCTTTTAGTACGATTGCGGTGCGACTTCAGCCATACAAAAAAATTGTGTGGTTTTTTTTTTTCTTTTTTATTAACGATTGCTATCACAAGGGATAAACAACATCACTTGTAATAGCATGGCCAGTGACAGGTTGTCTTAACAGAGATATTGTGTGTGTGTGTGTGTGTGTGTGTGTGTGTGTGTGTGTGTATATATATATATTATAGTTTAGTGTGTGTATGTACAGCTGCAAGAAAAAGTATGTGAACCCTTTGGAATTATATGGATTTCTGCACAAATTGGTCATAAAATGTGATCTGATCATCATCTAAGTCACAACAATAGACAATCACAGTCTGCTTAAACTAATAACTTACAAAGAATGAAATGTTGCCATGTTTTTATTGAACACACCATGTAAACATTCATAGTGCAGGTGGAAAAAGTATGTGAACCCCTAGACTCACATCTCCAAGAGCTAATTGGAGTGAGATGTCAGCCAACTGGAGTCCAATCAATGAGATGAGATGAGATTGGAGGTGTTGGTTACAGTTGCCCTGCCCTATAAAAAACACACACCAGTTCTGGGTTTGCTTTTCACAAGAAGCATTGCCTGATGTGAATGATGCCTCTCACAAAAGAGCTCTCAGAAGACCTACGATTAAGAATTCCTGACTTGCATAAAACTGGAATGGTTATAAAAGTATCTCCAAAAGCTTTGCTGTTCATAAGTCCACGGTAAGACAAATTGTCTATAAATGGAGAAAGTTCAGCACTGCTGCTACTCTCCCTAGGAGTGGCCGTCCTGTATTGATGACTGCAAGAGCACAGCGCAGTCTGCTCAATAAGGCGAAGAAGAATCCTAGAGTGTCAGCTAAAGACTTACAAAAGTCACTGGCAAATGCTAACAAATGCGAATCTACAATATGTAAAACACTAAACAAGAAGGGATTTCATGGAAGGATACCACAGAGGAAGCCACTGCTGTCCAAACAAAACATTGCTGCACATTTACAGTTTGCACAAAAGCACCTGGATGTTCCACAGCAGTACTGGCAAAATATTCTGTGGACCGATGAAACCAAAGTTGAGTTGTTTGGAAGAAACACACAATGTGTGGCGAAAAAGAGGCATAGTACACCAACCTCAAAACCTCATCCCAACTGTGAAGTATGGTGGTGGGGGCATTATGGTTTGGGGCTGCTTTGCTGTGTCAGGGCCTGGACAGATTGCTATCATCGAAGGATAAATGAATTCCCAAGTTTATCAAGACATTTTGCAGGAGAACTTAAGGCCATCTGTCTACCAGCTGAAGCTCAAGAGAAGATTGGTGTTGCAACAGGACAATGACCCAAAGCATAGAAGTAAATCAACAACAGAATGGCTTAAACAGAAGAAAATACGCCTTCAGAAGTGGCCCAGTGAGAGTCCTGACCTCAACCCGATTGAGATGCTGTGGCATGACCTCAAGAAAGCGAATCACACCAGACATCCTAAGAATATTGCTGAACTGAAACAGTTCTGTAAAGAGGAATGGTCAAGAATTACTCCTGACCTTTGTGCATGTCTGATCTGCAACTACAGGAAATGTTTGGTTGAAGTTATTGCTGCCAAAGGAGGTTCAACCAGTTATTAAATCCAAGGGTTCACATACTTTTTCCACCTGCACTGTGAATGTTTACATGGTGTGTTCAATAAAGACATGTCAACATTTCATTCTTTGTGTGGTGCTATTTTTAAACAGACTGTGATTGTCTATTGTTGTGACTTAGATGAAGATGATCAGATCACATTTTATGCATATCACAATTTGTGCAGAAATCCATATTCCAAAGGGTTCACATACTTTTTCTTGCAGGTGTGTGTGTGTGTGTGTATATGTATATATATATATATATATATATATATATATATATATATATATATATATATATATATCCTGGCTTTGCGTCATGCCATCAGACTGCAGGTCAACTCCGCCCCTTGACCCCCATAGGACATCCCTGAAATAGCATAAAAGGTACCTGGTGGAGGTGGTTTTTTTTTTTTTCCGTCTTCGCTCCAGACACCTTGAAAAAAAAAAGTTATCCTTCCTTGTGGCTTTGGCCTTCCCAGGTTCAGCCTCTCTCTTGGGCAAGAAGACCCCCTCTTATGGGCTGTAAATCTCCCTCGATGGTGGGTTCCCCTTGGTCCTGGGTGTAAGTTACATTGCAGTATAAATTGCTGCATTTCATACTGAAACCATTACTTGACAGTTAAAACTGCCACAGCTGCCATATTCCAGTAGAGGTTCTTTCCTTGCTTTTGTTACAATATGAATGATATGAAGCTGGCTGGCAATTTTTTTTGCTGTATTTTTCTCCCCTTAAACAGGCTTGCTGGCTCTTGCAGTTTACTAGAGATGGTGGTTTTGCATGCTCCAGTGTGGGGGGAGGGGGCCAGCCCAGGCTTCTTTTTGATCACTATGGAGCTGTTGGGTCGCTTTTAATCAGTGGAGGCAGTCTGCAGGTGTGGCTGGCTTTCTTTTCCCCTGTGGCCAATACACAGTGTGTAACTGGGTCTCTGCTGCCCTCACTGTGAGTACATGTACATCCTGGTCTATTTTGCCTGTGTTGAAGCTTGGGGTATTTTTGTCTAAAGCTGCCGCCAGCCTCAAAGCACTGATGATTTTTTGGGAAGGAATTCGTTTTGTTTTTCTTTATTTTAAAAAAAAAAGAGCAGTGTATGTGACCAGGACGGAATAAATTTTCATCAGCTGGCCACTCCGAATAGACCTGATCGAGTATGGAGCCACGGTGTAGTGGGGATGAATGCGAACAAAGCACCCTGCAACCTTGATTTTAATTCCCCAGATCATCACATACTGAAATATTGACACGGCTGTGAATGCTGTCACTTGGCGAATGCTTCACATCATCTTATCACTACTTTGGAGGATATGTCAGCAATACCTTAGGGAGGTAGTCCAAGGATCTTCCTCTTATTAGGCTTAGCACAATGAGGTGCTGGGAGGATACATTGCTAGGAGGGAGAATGTGTCTATGCCTTAATGGGGTAGTCGGAGGTTCTCCTGTACACTAGTTATAGCCTCAAAGTTACTGTGAACACTGGATGTAGTTACCATTCCCAAGTGTTTGCATATAGCTTGCGCTGCTTTAAAATACTGTTGCTACCTGCTGCAGAGAGCCTCCAACAACAAGGTTACTTCTGTTGGCAGGCGACAGACCATAGGCATGCCTCCTCAAGGCAGAGGCAACAGGGGGTTTGTGGTTTCGGAAGCCTTGGCTCGTGGATGTTTTGGGGCTGCATTTCCCATGATGCTTATGCACTCTGAAGTGTAGTTGGGCATCGTGGGAGGTGTGGTTCTGGGGTGCCGAGGTTCGCCATCACTGCTCTAGGGCAATGGTCAGATGCAGGTTTTAAAAAAGAAAGCAGTGTACAATGTTTGCATTGCCTCCCATACCCTGGAAGACCGTTTTAAATGTTTGAGTATCAATGATAACTAATGTTCTCATCCCTTCAGCAGTTTCCTGCTTCCTTACCATAGCTCCCATGCGCCACCAATCTGTAACAGTTTTAAGGAGTGATTTGTGGCTCAGGGCATTTGTTCGATGCAGAGGTGGAGCACGAATATTCATTCCCTCTCTTGGGTTGCAAATACTGGATGGCTTTTGGATTTATCTTAGTGCTAAGCACGTGCATGTATTTATGAAGGTTCCTGTCTTCATGACAGAATCCTGGAAAACTATTTTCTCTTACGTCCTCCGACAGTCGCCGCCCACTTCATATTCATCACCAATGGGGTTATGTCCTTTATTCCGTAGGAGTAGCTAGGCAATAGAATATGTTAATACAAAGATTTTTAACATATCCCACCCCCAGGGGGTGGTCCCCTCAGTACATAACCCTCCACTTCCTGTATCCAACTCAGTTTCAATGTCTAGCTTGTCAGGAGTGGCTGCATGTCTCTATGCTAGGGCTTTTGTCTCAGCCTTTCTTTTCTTTTGATTTTATTTGAGTTTTTTTCTCTTTCTTTACTTAGCTGTTATTTTTACCAGCATTAGTTTAGTTCTTCTGATGAAGAGGATCATGCGGGTTGCGTCTCGGGCTGACCCCCCTGGTCGCAGGTTGTGGGTCAGTGGTTTCTCAGCCCGCCATCGAGCGTTCAGTCAGGTACCGCTCCTGAAGTTTCTGAACGACCCATCCCTGTTCGGTGCAGGGATGCTATGGTGAGGTGGCTACCTCACTGGACGCTGTGCGGTTTCTCAACCCACCATTGCTGCGTCCTGGATGCGACTCTCCCTGTCTCATGTACAGCGGCTTGTTCGCCTGTGCGGGTTCCCCACGCCACCTATGAGGTAAGTGTAAATCTATGTGGGGACCTGTCTGTCTGAGGGCTGTCAGTCTGGGACTGTGTTACCCTGCCTCTGTCACACTGTAAATGTTCCCTATCTCTCTGGTGCATGCTGTGGGCTGCAAGGAGGGGGGCTGTGCTGCACTTCTGTGTCAGACTGGATCTGTGTGTCAGACTGTGTGCTGTATAACATGCATGTATCGTGTTGGGGCACATTTCTAAGACCGCTGCGGCGGTCCGCCATGTTTACTGTGCATTTCACTGTGTGAGGGAGCGGAGTTTTCGGCGCCAAACGACGCCATTTTGTCAGCGCTCGCTCCGGCCGCATGGTAACACTGCTGGCGGCCATTTTCTTGTAGCCTTGCATAGGCTTACACAGAAGCGCCCTGTATTGCATCACATCCCTGGGCGCACCGATCGGAGCAGCAGCAGCAGCATTGGACCTTACAGGTTTTATTTATCTCTGTGTCATTACCTAGGTTTAGCCTTTTCTCCCTGTGGGCAGGGCCGGCGCTACCACTAGGCGAGTTAGGCAATCGCCTAGAGCGCACTGCCTGTGGGGCGCCTTGCCGCTGATTTCCCCCTCTTAGTATGTCCCTCTCCTCTCCATTCGGCTCTGCAGACTGATCAGGGTCTCCCCTCCGAGTCCCTGACAGTCTGCGATGTGCGAGAAGAACAGAGGCGGCCGGTGCCGCGCTTCTATGATCATCAGTGAGTGAGAGAGAGAGGTGACAGTCTGTCACTCTCTGTGTATCTCTCACTGGCTGCAGCGTGCCCTGGGCTTCACACATCTCTTCTCCCCCCTCCCCCTCCTGTGTGCTGAGCTCCGTCTGTGAAGGAAGGTGGGCGGGAAGATTAAAAAGCCGAGCTGACACTTTACACTGAGAAACTGCTGAAAGAGCCCGAGGATCACTCCACATGAGGTAACACTTCACTGACCAGACCCTCCAGACCTTGCCCCCCCCTTCTCCACCCCCCCTCTCTACCTGTCACCCTTCTCCCCCCCCCCTTCCCCCCCCTTCTCTCCCCCCCCCTCTCTACCTGTCACCCTTCTCCCCCCCCTTCTCTCCCCCCCCCTCTCTCTTCTCCACCCTCCCCCTCTCTACCTGTCACCCCTCTCCCCCCCCCCCCTTCTCTCTCTGTCTTTGCCAGTACTGGAAATCCCTTTACCCCTTTCTGTTAATGTTAATAAACTCCTTCCCATCATCTCCCTATGTATAAGCCCTGGTTCACATTTGTGCGGATGCGCTGATCGCATGTAATTCGGAGCGCACTGCTCCTTCATTACATGCGATCTGATGTGCGGATGCGAATTCAGCCATGCACTTTGTATACACTTTGTATGGCTGAATTCGCAGCGGATCCGCAGCAAACTCGCACAGGAGGCATTTTTTGAGATGCCTCAGGATCGGATCGCACAGTGGTTCACAGTTGTGCGATCTGATCCTGTGTGAACTGTCAGATCATACTGCGATATGCGATCAAACTGGGGGTGTCGTTAACATTTAATTGACACCCCCTGCGTATCGCATATGGCAGTGTGAACTGCCAGAGGTGCAGATGCGATGCGGGAACAGGCTGCATATTCACAGCGTTCCCGCATCGCACAAATGTGAACCAGACCTTAGTCCCGATTCACACTGGTACAATGCAGGAAACCCTGCGATTCAGTGCCGGTTCCCACATCGCACCAGAATTGCACACTGGTTCACACTGAGATCTGTGAATCGCTGGGGATGTCAATGTAAGGTTAATGACACCCCCCAGATTGGTTCAAAGATCGCAGTGCAAACTGTGAAATGGTGCAGGAATCAGATCGCATAGGTGTGAACATCCATGCGATCCAATTCCAGTGTGGACCAAAAATTGAGACTTGCACCATTTTGGTGCAAATGTGATGCGATTTCAGCCTTACAGTTTGTATGGCTGAAATCACATCACACAGACATCGCATGTGACCTGGGCAGCAATGTGGTGTGAATCGCATGCGATGTCTGACATCACACAAGTGTGAACCAGCACTTAAAGTGATATTAACCACTTCTGGACAAGAAGGATTTGCCCCCTTAATGACCAGGCCATATTTTGCGATTTGGCACTGCATTATTTTAACTGACAATTGCGCAGTCATGCGACACTGTACCGAAATAAAATGAATGTCCTTTGTTTCCCACAAACAGAGCTTTCTTTTGGTGGTATTTGATCACCTGTGCGATTTTTTTTTTTTTTGTGCTAAGAGCGACAATTCTGAAAAAAAAAACAATATTTTTCACATTCTGCTATATAACATTCCCAAAAAAAATGTAAAAATCTAAATTTTTGATCCTTTTAGGCCAATTTGTTTTCTGCTACATATTGTTGGTAAAAGAAAATCGCAATAAGCGAATTCTGATTGGTTTACGCAAAAGTTATCGCGTCTACAAACTAGGGGAAAGATTTATGTCATTTTTATTTATATATTTTTTACTAGCAATGGCGGCGATCTGCGATTTTTAGCGGGACTGCAAGATTGCGGCGGACAGATCGGACCCCTAACTGACATTTTTGACACTTTTGGGGGTACCCGTGACATTACTACAGTAATCAGTGCTAAAAATATGCACTGTTACTGTAGACTGGCAGGGAAGAGGTTAACCCAGGGTGATCAAAGGGTTAAATGTAAGCCTAGGGAAGTGATTCTAACTGTATGGGGGGTGGCTTCTGAAATTACCATAGAGACATGTGATCCTATATAGAAGGATCACAGGGGCTCTGTGATCATTCCAGAGAGAAGAACGGTCAGATGTGTTTACAACAGCCGACCGTTCTTCTCTCTCAGTGGGGAACAATTGCGGGTGCCCATCTGCATTCACGACCGCCTGTCCCGTGGATTGGCATCCATGCTGCCTAGTAGGGGAGTGCACCAACGGCAGTACGTGCTTGCCCCCAGCACCACACGCACGATTGACATAGAGCTATGTTGTTTTGCGCAGCCTAGCCAGCCTGTCGCAGTAAAACTGCGGCGGGTGGTCGGCAAGTGGTAAAGTAAAGCAAAATATTTATTGTACTGCAGCTTACTAGTTCTTAGATGGGTGCCTGCATTAGTTTTCTTTCTTGCTTTTAGGTTTTCTCGCTTTTGTTTTCACATACCGATCCTACTAGTAAGTCAATAGTTTTTTAAAAGAACAAGCCGTCTTGCAGATGTAGCAGTTAGAGGGTTAAATAAAACCATTTAACACTGACAAAGGGGTGGAGTCAGGGGCGGAGCCAATGGGGGCGGCAAAATTAAGTTTCGCCTAGGGTGTCAAAAATCCTTGCACCGGCCCTGCCTGTGGGGGTCTCATATTGGGCTAAGTGTGTGTGTGCGGTGGGCAGCGCTCACCGCGCTTGTTGTGGGGGCTGTTAACCCTTTCTTTTCCGATCTGCTCTGGGGGCAATGGATTCTCAGGAAAGCAAAATTCCTGCCACCTTGGTGGGCTCACAAGGGACTGCTGTCTCTCCTCCCCCCCCCCCCTCCAGGGGGGGGTTTTGGCTGCGTTTGTGGCTAATCTTGCTGCTCAGGTGCACCTGCTGGTGGCTGCTCAATCCACACATGACCCAGAGTTTTAATTTCCTCTGGTTCAGAGGAGGATGGTGATGGGGCTGCTGTGGCTGGGGTCTCCCTATCGGGGTCCCGTTCCTCCCTGGACCTTGTAGGGTCAGAGGTGGAGGCTGAGGTAGAGGGGGTTGATAATTCTTCCCCTGGCTCGTCTGAAGAGCTTGCACTCATGGATGTATTGGTTGCTTCTATCAAGCAAACACTGCGTTTAGAGGATGAACAATGTCCCCCTGCTGCCTTGGTGGCTTATGGGACGCAGAAAAGGCGCAAAATGTCGCAGGTGTTTCCCTGCACTGATGTTTTTAACGCGCTGTGAATGAACATTGGCGTAATATACGCAAACCTTTTGCTGTACCGAGTAGGTTTAAGCTACGCTATCCTTTTACGACCGCTACTGATGAGCGTTGGTGTGTCCCCCCCTCCGGTGGACCACGCGATAGCAGTTTTGAACAAGTCCACTGCGATTCCTGCTGAAGACACCCCGGTGTTCCGGGATGCCACGGACAAGAGGATGGAGTCCCTTGCCCGTCATACCTATTCTATTATGGGTTCTATGTTTAAAGCCTTATTGCTTCACTTATGGCGGCCCAGGTGGTCGCGAGCTGGACGCAGGTGATTAGACGTGTCCTGGTGGCTGATTCTGCCCCCCAGGCGACTTGGGATATGGTGGATCAAATCCACCAGGGTGTCATGTATTTGTGTGATTCGGACCTGGATATGGTTCCGTTGGCTGCACGTGTACATGGTGTGGCGGTGTTGTCTCGCCGCCTGGTTTGGTTGAAGTGTTGGTCGGTGGCCAATCTTCGCGTAAGACCTTAGCTACTCTGCCTTTTGGTGGTTCTCGCCTTCTTGGTGAATCCCTTGATGCCCTAATTTGGGGGTCACGGGTGGTAAGAGCACGCTCTTGCCTCGATCCCACAAGACTAAGACGGCTCCTGGTAAGAAGCATGTCTCCTTTCGGCCCCCTCAGGGGTCTTTTTTCGTGCCTTTCGGTCACACTATAGGGGCAAGCCGTCCAAAGATCGAGGCTAACGCACCGGTTCCGCGGCCCACAACAGTGCGGCCTGAAGGGGCGCCCTCACCCGACTCAGGGGTGGGGGGACGCTTGCTCGGTTTTCGCTCAGCCATGGCTGTCCCGGGTTCGGGACAGGTGGGTTCAGAAAATCGTTCGATCTGGGTACAAGATCGAGTTTCTCTCTCGGCCGGAGAGCAGATTTTTTCCCTCAAATCTTCTGCTATCCCCGGAGCGTTTGCGGGACCTGCATCTAGCGGTGCAGAACCTGAGGGCTCAGGGAGTGGTGGTCCCGGTGCTTCATCGGGACAGATTTCGGGGGTTCTATTCCAATCTGTTCACCGTGCCCAGGACGGAGGGCAAGGTACGTCCGATTCTGGACTTGAAAGCTCTGATCCGCTTTGTGCGGGTGCGCAAGTTTCGCATGGAATCTCTGCGGTCGGTGGTGGCTGCCCTGATTCCGGGGGAGTTCATGGCCTCCATCAACTTGAAGGATGCGTATCTTCACATCCCGATTTTCGAGGGGCACCAGAGGTACCTTCGATTCGCCATAGCGGAAGATCATTCCCAGTTTGTGGCATTGCCTTTTGGCCTCGCCTCGACTCCGCGGGTGTTCACCAAGGTGCTGGCGCCTGTTCTGGCTTTGTTGAGAGCCCAGGGCATCTCGGTCCTGGGATATCTGGTGTCTGCGACCAGCCAGGGTCTGGAGGAGGATCTGTCCTTCACGTTACAGACCCTGCAGGAGTTTGGTTGGACGATCAATTTTCCAAAGTCGACATTGTGCCCATCGGTTCGGATTTCTTACCTGGGTATGATTCTGGACTCTGTCCAGGCGTAGGTCTTCCTGCCGGAAGAAAAACTCGCAGCTCTTCAGGAGGCAGTCAGGTCCCTCAGGGACGTTCCATCTTCGTCCTTTCGGACGTGCATGCGGTGTCTGGGATTGATGGTCTCGGCTTTCGAGGCGATTTCCCTTCGCCCAGTTTCACACGCGGGATCTCCAAGCGGAGATATTGTCCAGGTGGGACAGGCGTCCGCAGTCTCTGGATCTCCAGATGTCATTGAGTTCTCAGGCCAGAAGGGATCTTCTGTGGTGGCTTCTATCCCCCTCAGTATCGGGGGGCAAGTCTTTTCGTCCCCTTTCGTGGACGGTGATCGCCACGGACGCCAGCCTGTCGGGCTGGGGTGGTGTTCTGGGCGTTCTGTCCGCCCAGGGTGTTTGGTCGACGGAGGAATCCTCCCTTCCGATCAACGTTCTGGAACTGAGAGCGATACTCCCCTGTCTTCGTCGTTGGAACCCGGTTCGGGTGCAGACGGACAATGCCACGGCGGTGTCTTACATCAATCACCAAGGGGGCACCAGGAGTGCCCGGGCGGCTCGAGAAGTGGCCGCGATTCTGTCTTGGGCCGAGACGCATGTTCCGGCAATATCGGCAGGTCACATTCCAGGGGTGAAATTTGGCAGGCGGTTTTTTCTGAGCCGTCGAACCCTGGACCAGGGAGAATGGTCCTTTCACCCGGCTGTCTTCCAGATGTTGTGCGCGAGGTGGGGTCTTCCGGAGGTAGACCTGTTCGCGTCTCGTCTGAACTACAAAGTACCACGGTTCGTGGCAAGGAGTGCGATCCTCGGGCAGACGCGTCGGACGCGTTGGTTGCCCCGTGGCATCAGTACCATCTGATGTATGCGTTCCCGCCGATTCAATTGCTGTCCAGGTTCCTTCGCGGAACCGACCACGGTGATTCTTGTGGCACCGGACTGGCCTCGCCGGTCCTGGGACGCAGACCTCGTAAATCTGGCAATCGACGCCCCGTGGCGTCTGCCTTTTCGAGAAGATCTTCTGTCGCAAGGTGCGATCTTCCATCCTGCTTTACAGTCGCTGGCCTTGACGGCCTGGCGGTTAAAACCGAGGTCCTGAGGAACAGGGGTCTTTCCCCTGAGTTCATTCACACCTTAATAAATGCGAGGGAGTCTTCCTCGGAAGGTTTATTACCGTTCTTGGAAGGCGTATTTTGCCTGGTGCGTATCCAGGGGTTTCTCTCCTGACACTTATTCGGTGTCTAGGGTGTTGCCCTTCCTTCAGACGGGTGTTGACCAGCGTCTGGCGCTGGCCACGATCAAGGGTCAGGTGTCTGCTTTGGCCGTTCTTTTTCGACGGCCTGTGGCATCTGATTCTTTGGTTAGCACTTTTGTGCGGGGGGTACGTCATCTGATCCCTCCTAGGAGGGAACCTCTTACCCCTTGGGACTTGAATCTAGTTCTATCAGTGTTGCAGCGTGCTCCTTTTGAAAGGTTCAGGGAGATCTCGCTGTCTTTGTTGTCCAGGAAGGTCGCCTTTTTGGTGGCTATCACCTTGACTCGACGAGTGTCGGGGCTGGCAGCCTTGTCCTACAAGTCTCCGTGTCTGGTTGTGCATTTGGACGAGGTGGTCTTGCGACCTAACCCTTCTTTTCTTCCAAAAAGGGTTTCGGACTTTCGTCTCAATGTGGACATTGTCAAACCTTCGCTTTGCGCGAAGCCGAAGCATCCGACGGAGGTGTTGCTTCACTCCTTGGATGTTGTCCGGGCGATTAGAGTCTATTTCACATCGACTGAGTCTTCTCGCAAGTCGGATGCCTTGTTTGTCCTTCCGGGAGGTCCTCGGAAGGGCATGGCGGCGTCGGCTTCTACAATCGCCAAATGGATCAGACAGACCATTGATCAGGCCTATGCTTTGAGGGGAAAAGTTCCCCCTGTACCTGTGAAGGCGCACTCTACCAGATCTCTGAGTACGTCTTGGGCCTGTCGTCATGGGGCCTCTGTGGCCCAGGTGTGTGAGGCGGCGACTTGGTCGACCGTACACACTTTCACGATATTCTACAGAGTAGATGTTCAGGCATCGGCTGATGCTTCCTTTGGCCGCAAGGTTCTTAGTGCGGCAGTTCCCTAGAGCCCTTGTTACGGGTTCTTTGGCTTTTTGGGATTTTTGTTTTTTCCCTGGGTTTTCTTGCTCCTGTTGAGCGAGTGTTTTGTTCTTATGCCCAACTGGTTTCCTTCCTTTGGTAAGGTTCCTTTCTCTGATGGGGAGACGGCGTTGCCTTGGGCGCGGCTGTGTTCTTCCCACCCCTCATGTTTACACTGCTTTGGGACTTCCCCATTGGTGATGAATATGAAGTGGGCGGCGACTGTCGGAGGACGTAAGAGAAAACGGAATTTTTGTAAAATCTTACCTGTAAAATTCCTTTCTCTGAGTCCTCCGACAGTCGCCGCCCCCGCCCCTCTTTTGGGGTTTTGATGTACTCTCTACTGCTATTCCACTGAAACTGAGTTGGATACAGGAAGTGGAGGGTTATGTACTGAGGGGACCACCCCCTGGGGGTGGGATATGTTAAAAATCTTTGTATTAACATATTCTATTGCCTAGCTACTCCTACGGAATAAAGGACATAACCCCATTGGTGATGAATATGAAGTGGGCGGCGACTGTCGGAGGACTCAGAGAAAGGAATTTTACAGGTAAGATTTTACAAAAATTCCGTTTTCTCTTACGTCCTCCGACAGTTGCCGCCTCTTCATATTCGTCACAATGGGGTATTAGACTTTGCACCGAAGGAGTAGCTAGGCAACAGAATATGTTAACATTAAAGCTTTTAACATATCCCACCCTCAAGGGGTGGTCCCCTCAGTCAATACCCTCCTACTTCCTGCAACCATACCTCAGTTTCAATGTCTAGCTTGTCAGGAGTAGCTGGTTCTCTCTGTGCTGGGGCTTTGTGCCCCAGCCTCTTTCTTCTTTTTTGATTTTTTTGTTTGAGTTTTTTCTCTCTCTTTACTTAGCTGTTCTTTTTGTCAGCATTAGTTAGTTCTTCTGACGAAGAGGATCATGCGGGCTGGGTCTCGGGCTGATCCCCCTGGTCGCAGGTCGTGGATCGGTGGCTTCCCAGCCTGCCATCGAGCGTTCAGCCAGGTAACGCTCCTGGCACAGTGAACGACCCATCCCTGTTCGGTGCAGGGATGATTGGTGAGGTGGCTACCTCACTGGACGCTGTGCGGTTTCTTAACCCCCATTTTGTGCGTCTTGTATGCGACTCTCCCTGCCTCATGTGCAGCGGCTTGTTCGCCTGTGCGGGTCCCCCACACCATTGAGAGGTAAGTGTATCTATGTGGGGACCTGTCTGTCTGGGGGGGTGTCAGTCTGGGACTGTGTAACCTGCCTCTGTTCACACTGTTTGTCTCCCTATCACTCTGCTGCATGCTGCGGGCTGCAAAGGGGGGGGAGCTGTGTGACACTGTCTGTGTCAGCCTTGTGCTGTGGGGCATGTTTTGTGGCATGTTTGGGCACAATACAGCGATCGCTGCGGCGATCTGCCATGTTTTTTTTTATGGAGCGGCGGTTTCGGCGCCAAACGGCGCCATTTTGCCTGCACTCGCTCCGGCCGCATGTTCTACATGCATGGCGGCCATTTTCTTGTAGCCTCCCATAGGCTTTAATGGAGCGCCTTGGTCTCATCACTTCCTCTTCTCCTGGGTACACCGATCGTGGTAGCAGCAGCGGCGAGGGTCTCCTCAGGTTTTATCCTTCTGTTCTTGCTATCCATTGCCTGTGTCAGTTTATTGTCCCTGTGGGGGTCTCATTGTGCTTGTGTGTGGTGCGGTGGGCTGCGCTCGCCGCGCTTGTTAAAGGGGCAGTTAACCCTTTATTCTCCGGCATATCATATTGGGGCAATGGATTCTCAGGAGGGCAAATTTCCTGCCACCTTGGTGGAAAGCCAGGGGACTGCTGTTTCCCCCCCCCCAGGGGGGGATTTGGCCACTATTGTGGCCGGCCTTGCTGCTCAGGTGCAGATGCTGGTGGCTGCTCAATCTACTAAAAGACCCAGAGTTTCTATTTCCTCTGATTCTGAGGGTGAAGGTGATGGGGCTGTTATGGCGGGGGTCTCCTTATCGGGGTCCCGCTCCTCCCTGGATCTAGTGGGGTCCGAGGTGGAGGCTGAGGTTGAGGGGGTTGATAATTCTCCCCCTGGCTCGCCTGAAGAGCTTGCAATCATGGATGACTTGATTGCTTCCATAAAACAAACGCTGCGTTTGCAGGATGAAGTGTGTCCCCCCGCTGCCTTGGCGGCTTATGGGACGCAGAGAAAACGCAGGACGCCGCAGGTTTTTCCCTGCAATGATGATTTTCAGCGCGTTGTTAAGGAACAGTGGCGCAATTTACGCAAACCTTTTGCTGTGCCAAGTAGGTTCAAGCTGCGTTATCCTTTTTCGCCTTCCACTGATGAACGGTGGGGTGTACCACCCCAGGTGGATCACGCAATTGCGGTTTTGAACAAATCCACTGCGATTCCTGCAGAGGATTCCCCGGTGTTCCGTGATGCCACGGATAGAAGAATGGAATCTCTTGCCCGTCATACTTATTCTGTTACAGGTTCTATGCTTAAAGCTCTGTTTGCCTCTCTCGTGGCGGCCCAGGCTGTCGCAAGTTGGACGCAGATGCTTAGGCGCGTCCTAGTGGCCGATTCGGCCTCGCCGGCGACCCTGGATATGGTGGATCAAATCCACCAGGGTGTCATGTATCTGTGTGATGCGGACTTGGACTTAGTCCCGTTGGCTGCACGTGTGCACAGCGTGGCGGTGTTGTCTTGCCGCCTGGTTTGGTTGAAGTGTTGGTCGGTGGACCAATCTTCACGTAAGACCTTAGCCAATCTGCCTTATGATGGGTCTCGCCTTTTTGGGGAGTCCTTGGATGTGTTGATTAAGGGGATCACCGGAGGTAAGAGCACTCTCTTGCCCCATTTCCCCAAGGCTAAGGGAAGGGCTTCTGGGAAGAAGCATGCTAATTTTCGGCCCCCTCAGGGGTCCTTTCGTGCCTTTCGGTCGCACTACAAGGGAAAACCGTTCAAGGGACAAGACTCTCAAAAGAAGCCCTGGTCTGGTAAACAGAAGTCCGGTCAGTCTGGACCCGCTGCCCATAACAGTGCGGCCTGAAGGGGCGCCCTCACCCAGTTTTGGGAAGGGGGGACGCTTGCTCGGTTTTCTTCAACCCTGGTTGGCCCTGGTTACAAGATCGAGTTTCTCTCTCGGGCGGAGAGCAGATTTTTTCCCTCAAATCTTCAACTGTCTCCAGAGCGTTTACGGGACCTGCACCTGGCGGTGCGAGACCTGAGGGCTCAGGGAGTGGTGGTTCCGGTGCCTCATCGGGACAGATTTCGGGGGTTTTATTCCAATCTGTTCACCGTGCCCAGGAAGGAGGGCAAGGTTCGTCCAATTCTGGACTTGAAGGCTCTAAACCGCTCTGTGCGGGTTCGCAAGTTCCGCATGGAATCCCTGCGCTCGGTGGTGGCTGCCCTGGTTCCAGGGGAATTCATGGCCTCCATCGATTTGAAGGATGCGTATCTTCACATCCCCATTTTCGAGGGTCACCAGAGGTACCTTTGATTCGCCATTGCGGAGGATCACTACCAGTTCGTGGCGTTACCTTTTGGTCTCGCCTCGGCTCCGGGTTTTCACCAAGGTGCTTGCACCGGTTCTGGCATTATTGAGAGCCCAGGGCATCTCTGTCCTGGGGTATCTGGACAACATTCTGGTTCGGTCTGCGACCAGCCAGGGTCTGGAGAAGGACCTGTCTGTCACGCTGCAAACTCTGCAGGAGTTTGGTTGGACGATAAATTTTCCAAAGTCGACACTGAGTCCGTCGGTTCGTCTTCCCTACCTGGGAATGATCCTGGACTCGGTTCAGGCGAAGGTCTTCCTGCCGGAAGACAAACTCGGAACTCTTCAGGAGAAAGTCAGGTCCCTCAGGGACTTTCTGCACTCGTCTCTGCGGACGTGCATGAGATGTCTGGGATTGATGGTCTCGGCCTTCGAGGCGATTCCCTTCGCCCAGTTTCACACGCGGGGTCTCCAAGTGGAGATCCTGTCCAGGTGGGACGGGCGACCTCAATCTCTGGATCTTCAAATCTCGTTGGGCCATCGCACCAGAAGGGACCTTCTGTGGTGGCTCCAGTCCCCGATGGTGTCGGGGGGGCAAGTCTTTTCGTCCTATCTCGTGGACGGTGATCACCACGGATGCCAGCCTGTCGGGCTGGGGTGGTGTTCTGGGCGTTCTGTCCGCCCAGGGAACTTGGTCGGAGGGGGAGTCCTCCCTTCCGATCAACATTCTGGAATTGCGTGCGATAAATCTCTGTCTTCATCGTTGGACGGACCGGCTGCAGGGCTGCCCGGTTCGGGTGCAGACGGACAATGCCACGGCGGTGGCCTACATCAACCACCAAGGGGGCACCAGGAGTGCCCGAGCGGCTCGAGAAGTGGCCGACATTCTGTCCTGGGCCGAGACTCATGTCCCGGCGATAACGGCGGTTCACATTCCGGGGGTGGAGAACTGGCAGGCGGACTATCTGAGTCGCCAGACCCTGGATCAGGGGGAATGGTCTCTCCACCCGGCTGTCTTCCAGATGTGCGCGAAGTGGGGTCTTCCAGATGTGGACCTGTTCGCGTCTCGTCTCAACAACAAGGTGAGAAGGTTCGTGGCAAGGATGCGCGACCCTCGGGCAGACGCGCCGGACGCGTTAGTGGCCCCGTGGCATCAGTACTAGCTGATGTACGCGTTTCCACCGATTCAGTTGCTGTCCAGGTTCCTTCGCAGGTTACACTCGGAATGCAGCACGGTGATTCTTGTGGCGCCGGATTGGTCACGCCGGTCCTGGTACACAGACCTCGTGAATCTGGCGGTCGACGCCCCGTGGCGTCTGCCTCTTCGAGACGATCTCCTGTCTCAAGGGCCGATATACCATCCTGCTTTACAGTCGCTGGCTTTGACGGCCTGGCTGTTGAGACAGAGGTCCTGAAGGAGGGGGTCTCTCCCCTGAGGTCGTTCATACCTTGATCAACGCGAGGAAGTCTTCCTCGGGGAAGGTTTACTACCATACTTGGAAGGCCTATTTTGCCTGGTGTGAGTCCAGGGGGTTTTCACCCCACACGTACTCGGTTTCCCGAGTGTTGTCCTTCCTTCAAACAGGTGTCGATCAGCGTTTGGCGCTGGCTACGATAAAGGGTCAGGTGTCCGCGCTGGCCGTTCTTTTTCAACGTCCTGTGGCTTCCAACTCCTTGGTTGGCACTTTTGTTCAGGGAGTGCGGCATCTGGTTCCTCCTAGGAGGGATCCTCTGCCCCCTTGGGACTTGAATCTCGTTCTATCTGTGTTACGTGCTCCTTTTGAACAGATCAGGGAGATCTCGTTGTCTATGTTGTCCAAAAAGGTCGCCTTTTTGGTTGCGATCACTTCGGCTCGCAGAGTGTCGGAGCTGGCGGCTTTGTCCTGCAAGTCTCCGTATCTGGTTCTTCACTTGGATAAGGTGGTCTTGCGACCTAATCCTTCTTTTCTTCCGAAGCGAGTTTCGGAATTCCATCTCAATGAGGATATTGTCTTGCCTTCGCTGTGCGCGAAGCCTAAACATCCGAAAGAGGTGAGACTACATTCTTTGGATGTTGTTCGGGCGATAAGGGTTTACCTTAAATCGACTGAGTCTTTTTGAAAGACGGATTCCTTGTTTGTTCTTCCGGAGGGTCCTCGGAAGGGCATGGCGGCGTCGGCCTCTACCATCGCCAAATGGATCAGGCAGACCATTGAACAGGCCTATGCTTTGCAGGGGAAGGTTCCCCCTGTGCCTGTGAAGGCGCACTCTACTAGATCTCTGAGTACGTCTTGGGCCTGTCGTCATGGGGCTTCTGTAGCCCAGGTGTGTAAGGCGGCGACCTGGTCGACCGTACACACTTTCACAAAATTCTACAAGGTAGATGTTCAGGCATCGGCGGATGATTCCTTTGGCCGCAAGGTTCTTAGTGCGGCTGTTCCCTAGGATCACCTGTTGGGATCCCTGGCTGTTGGGATATGTCTTTTATCCCCTGGTTATTTGTTTTTCCTGGGTTGTTGCTCCTGTTGAGCAAGTTTTTTCCTTTTGCCCAGCTGGTTTCCTTCCTTTGGTAAGGTTCCTTTCTTTGATGCGGAGACTGCGTTGCCTTACGGCGCGGATGCGTTTCCCACCCCTCATGTTTGCACTGCTTTGGGACGTCCCCATTGTGACGAATATGAAGAGGCGGCGACTGTCGGAGGACGTAAGAGAAAACGGAATTTTTGTAAAATCTTACCTGTAAAATTCCTTTCTCTGAGTCCTCCGACAGTCGCCGCCCCCCCCCCTTCTTTTGGGGTTTTGGTTATATACTCTACTGCTATTCCACTGAAACTGAGGTATGGTTGCAGGAAGTAGGAGGGTATTGACTGAGGGGACCACCCCTTGAGGGTGGGATATGTTAAAAGCTTTAATGTCTAAGTCTAATACCCCATTGTGACGAATATGAAGAGGCGGCGACTGTCGGAGGACTCAGAGAAAGGGATTTTACAAAAATTCCGTTATTCTGGTGGTATGGAAGGGAGGCTGGTGCTCTTTTCTGGTTTTGGCAAACGCTAGTCTACATGTTCCTATAGTCTGGGTTTGCCAGCACTTCTCAGGTTTTCTAGCAGACGATGACTTGGCCTAGGTCATGGTATGTTTTTTGGTTGGCATACACCCCAGAACCCTCTTGAGGGTACTATCAATCTTTATGGCATTTTTTTCTTATATCTTTCATATCTTGCTGATAGCGAAGTAGGGGTTCTGCTGCTAAGTAATGTTCTAACCTGCAGGACCCTCTAGATCTTGGAGTATCTTGTCAATTTTTAGTTGATTCAAATTCAGTCTACTTAAGTCCTGGATCGCTGTTCATTGCAAGTGAAGGTCATGTCCGTCCTGGGCCCTGGTATGTTTTTGGTCATGGCACCCGCCCCAGAACCCTTCTGGAGGTACTAACTATCCTTAAGGCATTTGTTTCCTCAGTGATATCCTGCTTAGAGCTACGTAGGAGCACTGCTGCTAGTTAACGCCTTAGCCTGCAGGACTCTCGAGAGCTTTCATCTTGTCAATTTTTAGTAGAATTGAATTCAGTCTACTTACTCCTAGATTGCTGTTCAGTGCTAGTTAAGGTCATGCCCATCCTTCTGGGGCCTGGGATCCTGAGAATTATCTAGACGATATCCTGCTGTTGGCTCACTCCAGGGATTTTCTCGAAGACCACCGGGATCAAGTCTTGCAGACCCTATCAGAATTTGGATGGATGGTGAATGTGCAAATGAGCCAACTTGTTCCGTCCCAATGCCTAACCTACCTGGGCAGGGTTTTCAGTACAGTCCAATACAAGATTTTCCTGCAAAGAGAGAAGATCGATCTAGTCCGTGTGGAGACCAGGGAGATTAGGTCCTCAAAGGAAATCACGGTTCGTCAGGGCATGAGTTTTTTTTTTAGGTCTCCTGACGGCCTGTATCCTGGCAGTGCCTTGGGCACAGTGGCACAGGAGGAGGTTTCAGTTCTGCCTTCTAAGCCAGTGGGGCCGGGGTTCTCTCAGCCAGAGGTTCTAGGTTCCTTGCTTAGTCCACCACAGAAGGTTGTTGGAAACTAAGACAACCTCTCCCTGGGCGGGCCTGTCAGTCCTGGAGACTGGATCACGATTACTTTGGATGCCAGTCTCCAGAATTGGGGGGCGCATTGCCTACAAATGAAAGTGCAGCGAGCGTGGGACCAGAGTTTGCCATGTTCCTCGAATCTGCTAGAACTAACAGCAGCCAGGGAGGCGCTGAAGACTTTTCTGCCCTAATCCAATGCAGGAGAGTCAGACTTCTCTTGGACAATAACACGGCAGTATCGTACATTGTGAAACGAGGGGGGACAAGAAGTCTGCGACTTCTCCGGGTAACGGCGTAGATCTCCTTGCCCGAAGCCCACTTGCTGGACCATTCAGCATCGTATCTTCCGGGCCCTCAGAATACCCTAGCAGACCAGTTGAGCACGAACTTCGCCAACCACACAGAATGGATGCTAAATCCAAAATATTTGTCGAATTTTCACATAATGGGGGAGTTCCCGAGATAGACTTAATGGCGACACCGTTCAACTGTCAAGTTTTTTTCCCCACTTCTGCCAGCAAGCTCTGGCCCAGGATGCTCTCTCTCAGAAGTGGGGCTTCAAGCTACCTATTTCCAGCAATTGCTCTGATCCTCAAATCATTGGTGAAGATCATGGAGTGAGTGAGTACCGGCTATTGTGATAGCTCCATTCTGGCCGAGGAGGCCATGGTTTCCACTTCTTGGTCGTCTGGCGGAGTGTCCTCCAATAAGGCTCCCTCAGGCCAGGGACCTTCTCATCTGCAACGGCCACACTCACCCCAACTCGGCCCGTCTAGCCTTGACTGCATGGAATTTGAAAGGAGCAAGCTCCAGAACCTGAATTTCTCTGACTCTCAGTAATGTCCACCATTCTGTCATCCAGGAAAGCATCTACTAAGGCCACTTATTATAGTGTGTGGCAGAGGTTCGAGGCTTTCTCAGTCCAACATGGATTTTCTTTCCGTTCCCCCTCATTGGCGAATATATCGGATTTTCTGCAGTACGCCTCGACTCGGGACTAAGCTTCGACATGCTTAAAGTACAATTTTCAGCACTTTCGGCCCTAACCGATACCTCATGGTCAAAGGAGTCTCTAGTAGTTTGATTCCTCCGTGTGTGGCAATCAAGATATACCCGCCTTTTCGTCCTTTTCTTTCCAAAGTGGGATTTACTGTTAGTATTAACGGGGTTGCTAAAAAGCCCCCCCCCCTTTTTTTTCCCCCCCAAATTCAGCCAGTCCTTTATGGTACCTGACATTAAAGACGGTTTTCTTGACAGTTTTGGTCTCAGCCAGACGAGTCTCCTACAAAGAGCCGTTCTGCACCTTCCTTCCGGACAGCGTGGTGTTACCACCTTCTCCCACGTCCCTTCCTAAAGTCTCGTCGGAATTTCATTTTAATTGGGAATCTGTTCTCCCGGCCTTTTCACTTTCTCAATCAGCCTTGGAGAAGCCTAGATGGCATGATCTGGATATGGAGTCTCTCCTACAGATCTGCCCAGAACGGTCTCGTTCCAGAAAACAGATGCTCTTTTTTGTATTCCCAAAGGGTCCCAGGATGGGTAAGCCAGCCCCTCCAAGAGTCCTCTCAACATGGATAGTTAAGCAATCCAAGCAGCTTACTCCCTGGAAGGCCTCCCCCCTCCTCAGGAGATCTGAGCACATTCCACAAGAGCGGTGTCATCCTCCTGAGCAGCTTGGTCCAAAGTATCGGCAGACGTGGTCTGTAAGGCAGCAAGTTGGAGATCTCCTAATACCTTCATAAAACACTATAAGCTGGACGGACGTGATGTCATCCCAGTAGGCTCAGATGGGAGCTTCAATATGGTCTTCTGCTTTATCAAGATATTAAAATTTGTTTTCTTGCAGCAGCACCTGGTATTCCTAATTTATTCTTCCCACCCTGTGTTTTGGCTAAAGTCCTGTAGTCTTCTGGCATGATGCAGAGCCAGGAAAATGGAAAATTGTTACCAATACTTACCATAATTTTCCTTTCCTGGTTCTGCGTCAGCACAAACCCTCCCTGGTCCGTCACAAGCTCTTGCAGAACACCTCCACCAGGTACTGTCTGCCTTTTATGCTATTTCAGGGATGTCCTATGGGGGTCAAGGGGCGGAGTTGACCCGTAGTCTGATGGCATGACGCAGAGCCAGGAAAGGAAAATTACGGTAAGTATTGGTAACATTTTTCCAATATATACAAACCCAATTCCAAAAAAAATTGAGACCCTGTACAAATTGTGAATAAAAACAGAAGGCAATGATTTGGGAGTTTCAAATTTCAATATTTTATTTAGAATACAACATAGATGGCATATCATATGTTTAAACTGAGAAAATGTATAATTTTAAGGGAAAAGAAGTTGATTTTAAATTTCATGGCTGCAAACATCTGGGGACTGAGGAGACAAGTTGCTCAAGTTTAGGAATAGGAATTTGTCCCATTCTTGTCTAATACAGGCTTCTAGTTGCTCAACTGTCTTAGGTCTTTGTCGCATCTTCCTCTTTTTGATGCTCCAAATGTTTACTATGGGTGAAAGATCTGGACTGCAGGCTGGCTATTTCAGTATCCGGATTCTTCTTCTACGCAGCTATGATGTTGTAATTTAATGCAGGCTGTGGTCTGGCGTTGTCATGTTAGAAAATACAAGGTCTTCCCTGAAAGAGACCATGTCTGGATGGGAGCATATGTTGTTCTAGAACTTGGATATACCTTTCAGCCAATTGACCTAATAAGATGCAAATTGGTCCTCCAGCTGTTCCTTAACATTTAACTTTTCCGGCCTGTTATTGCTACCTGTCCCAACTTTTTTGGAATGTATAGCTCTCATGAAATCCAAAATGAGCCAATATTTGGCATGACATTTCAAAATGTCTCACATTTTTAACATTTGATATGTTGTCTATATTCTATTGTGAATAAAATAAAAGTTTGTGAGATTTGTAAAACTCCTATGTGTTCCACTCCTATGAGAACACATAGGAGTGAGAGGAGGAAGCTGTGGAAGAGGAAGAGCTGAGGGAGAACAGTGCTGTGTCAGGAGGAGCTACTGCAGGGGAAGCCGCACTAGAAAGCGGGGGGGGGGGGACCTCTGAGGGTGAGAAGCGGGCGTTAAAAGCGGTGGTGGACGGACCTCACAGGACAGGATGACAGAGCAGCAGGGACACGAGAAATGGGACGGCTGCTCGGGGGGGGGGGGCGGGGTTGGCTGCACCAATACACTTACTATACAGAGACCTATAGAACAGTACTATAGTGAGTACCCTACGACCGAGTACCTTGCGACAGGAAGTAACTGTGTGACTAGGAGTACCTTGCAATTGGGTGTAACCTTAGCGACTGGGTGTAACATTAGCGACCGGCTGTAATCGTATTGGCTGAGAGCATCCGTAGCGACTGGGTGCAACCTTAGCGACTGGGAACATCCTTAGCAACTGGGAGAAACTTTAGTGACTCGAGAGCAACCTTAGTGATTTGGGAGCAACCTTAGTGACTCGGGAGCATCTTTAGCAACAGAGGGTAACCTTAGCGACTCGGAAGTATCTTGGCAACCGGGAGTAACTGTAACAGCAAGGAGGACCGAGCGACCGGGAATAACTTGCAATATTGTGACTGGGAGTACCTAATGACTGGTGGGTAATCCTAGCGCCCAGGAGGACCTAGTGACCGGGAATACCTTGTGACACTAGCGAGTATCTTAGCCACTGGCGAGTACCATAGCGACTGGTGAGTACCCCAGGTTTAGTACCAGGGGAGATAGAGGTAGTGTAGGTAACTTATAGCAGGTTGTTACTAATCATCCCCATAGAGTAGAGGGTAATATTGTCCGACAGGATTGGGGATGCCACTCAGTGCACTTCTTGCTGCATGAATGCATTCCTTGATGAACCAATCGAGGGCGAATACTGCCGTGCAAGATGTGACCGACTTGTTTCTCTGTAATCAATCAATAGGGAAACCAGCGCCTAGGAAGCTGTGTATAAAATCAATTTCAAAGTTAATTACCAGAAATGCAGCCACTAAACCATAGCAAAGCTATGTGGGAAGTAAGAAAATAAATTAGGCGCAATTTCTGTGAAAATTATTTGATAATAAAAGAAGCGTTTCTCTTATGTCCTCCGACAGTCGCCGCCACCTCTAAGTCATCACTATTGGGTATTGACTTCCGCTCCGCAGGAGTAGCTAGGCATAAGACTTAGTCAAAAGAACAAAGCATTTAGCATAGACACACCCATGGGGGCTGTCCCACTGGTCAATACCCCCCTGCATTGCTCCCTCCCAACTCAGTTTGTCTCTGCCTAGCGTCAGGAGTAGACAGGCTTCCCTGTGCTGGGGCTTTCAGTCTCAGCCTTCTAATATTTTCTTTTGATTTTTATTTTTAAAAATGTCAGTTTTTCTTTGCTTTACTAGCTGTTTATTTTGTCAGCTTAGTTTAGTCGGATCTTCGGAAGAAGATGGATTCTGCGGAGCTGGGAATCGGACTGGCCGCCCTGGTTCTCCAGGGCAGAGGGTTAGAGTGATCCCCAGCCCGCCATTGAGCGTTCGGCCATGTGTTCGTCCTGGCATTATGAACGACTCATCCCTGCTCGCAGCAGGGATGCAGCCTGTGAGGTGGCTACCTCACTGGACACATCTGCGGTGCTGCAGTGTCCACTTCTTGGCTAACGGCATTCCCTGTCAGATGAGGACAGAGGCTTTCCGTTCATAGAAGCACCCCACGCCATCTGGTACAGGTAAGTACTTCTGTGTGGAGCCTCTGTCTGGGGTGGCAGTCCTGTGTTGCTGTGTGTTCCCCATGTCTGTGGCTGTGTGGGGCTCCCTGATGCGGTCCCTGTGGGGGTCGCTTGTACATGCACTGCGGTGCTGTGTTTTTGGGGGCCCCTTTGCTGTGTGTGCGGCGGCTACAGCGGGTTAAAACCGCGCGGTCCGCCATTTTAAGTATGGGCAAGCATGTCTGGCTTCACTGTGGGCTTAACTGCATGCTGTTTTGGCACCATCCGGAGCCATCTTGTCTGTGGCAGAACGATCGTTCCGAGCACATGTTCGGCGGCCATCTTGCCGAAGCCTTCCATTCAGTTCTATGGGCAGCCATTTTCCCTGGGTCTTGCAGCTTGTAGTTCAGCCTCTGATGACCTCACTTCTTTTTTCCTCTGAAGCAGCGATCGATGTGGTAACACTCTGTGGGGGCTCTGCAGACTGTCTCTTCCATAACTCTCTGTTTTTTCCTTCCTGGCTCAGTTTCTTTTGGGGGTCTTTTGTCACTGTATATATAGCGGTGGGCTGCGCACTCCGCGGCGATTTTAAAGGGCCAGTACCTTTTTATTGCTCTATTGTTTCTGACTTGGGCAATGAATTCTCAGGACAGCAAATTCCCTCCAGCCCTGGTGGGGGACCCCAGTTTTGCTGTGGCCCCTGTTATACCTGATTTGGCCGCCATAGTGGCGTCTTTAGTGTCCAAAATTGAGGTGCTGATGGCTGAACGTGCTGCTAGGAAAAGGCCCAAATTATCTATCTCCTCGGATTCAGATGGTGATGTGGCTGCTGCGGCGGGCATGCCCTTTTCAGGGTCTCGCTCATCTCTGGACCCTCTGGGGTCTGAGGGGGAGGCGGAGGGGGTTGATGATTCTCCGCCGGGGTCGCCTGAGGAACACGCGACTATGGATGAGTTAATCTCTTCTGTTAAAGAACACTACACTTGGAGGATGAGCCTAGTCCTCTGGGCATTGTGTCCTCTTTTGGGACGCACAGGACCCGCAAGTCGGCGCAGGTTTTTCCCTGCCCCGCTGAGTTTCATTACACTGTAAATGAACTGTGGCGCACTTTAAAACGTCCATTTGGGGTACCTAGTCGGTTTAAGTTGCTTTATCCCTTTGCCCCGGCTACGGAATCGCGCTGGTGTGTGCCTCCACAGGTGGATCACACTGTAGCCGTGTTAAACAAGGCTACCTTTATTCCTACTGAGGAGACCCCGGTTTTTTGGGATCCCACGGACAGGAGGTTGGAGTCTCTTGCCCACCATTCCTACACGGTGGCGGGTTCCTTGCTCAAACCTGTTTTTGCGTACGTTTTGGTGGCTGATTGGACTAAGGTGCTAAGACGCAACTTCGCGTCTGATTCTGTCACGCTGGCTATGGTGGACCAAATTCACCAAGTTTTTGTGCGATGCGGCCTTAAATGAGGCCCCTTTGGTAGCACGCCTATCTAGTGTTGCAGTGCTTAACCGTCGACTGATCTGGCTGAAGAGCTGGCCGGCTGATCAGACATCACGGAAAACAGTTGCTGATTTTCCCTATGCTGGTTCTCACCTGTTTGGCGAGGCGTCAAGGGGGGCAAGATCACCATGCTGCCCCAGAACCCGAAGAACAAGTCCTTTCGTGGCAAGCGGGGTTCCGCCTCTCGACCCAATCAAGGATCCTTTCGGAATCAAACCAAGGACAAGCCCTTCACGGGCCAAGGTAGCCAGAAGAAGCCCTGGGTGGGCAAGCAGAAGTCCGGCAATGCCTGTGCGGCGGGTCAATCTGCCTCTGCCTGAAGGGGAACCCTCACCCATTTCTGGGGTGGGGGGACGTTTGCGCGGTTTCCTCCAACCTTGGCTGCTCCGAATTCCGGACAGGTGGGTTCAGGAAACCATTCGATCAGGGTACAAGATCGAATTCCTTTCCCGGCCGGCGAACAGGTTCTTTCCCTCAAATATTCATTTGACCCCAGGGCGTCTGCAGGACCTGCGCCAAGCAGTGCAGGACCTCCTTGCCCAGGGGGTGATTGTCCCGGTGCCTCATCAGGACCAATCTGTTCACTGTGCCCAGAAAGGAGGGCAAGGTGCGTCCTATTCTGGACTTGTAAGCGCTAAACCGTTTTGTGCGCGTTCGGAAGTTCCGTATGGAATCCCTTCGCTCGGTGGTGGCCTCCCTGAGTCCAGGGGGATTCCTGGCCTCTATATATCTGAAGGATGCGCTCCTACACATCCCCATTTTCGAGGGTCACCAGAGGTGCCTTCGGTTTGCATTAGCGGAGGATCACTATCAGTTTGTGGCGTTACCTTTCGGTCTTGCTTCGGCTCCAAGGGTCTTTACCAAAGTGTTGGCGCCTGTTCTGGCCCTGTTGCGGGCACAAGGCATTGCGTTCTTGGGATATCTGGACGATTTCCTGTTAAGATCGAGTGCCAGCCAGGACCTACTGCTCGATCTGTCCACTACGGTACAGACACTCCAGGAGTTCGGATGGACCATCAACGTACAGAAGTCGACCTTGTCTCCTTCGGTTCGTCTTCCCTATCTGGGAATGGTTCTGGACTCTGCTCAACAAAGGTGTTCTTGCCGGAGGACAAGCTCCGGACCTTACAGGACGGGATCAGGTCCCTCAGGGACAAGCCATCCTCATCACTCAGGACCTGCATATGGTCCCTAGGGTTGATGGTATCGGCCTTCGAGGCGATACCCTTTGCTCAGTTTCACACACGGTCTCTTCAAGCGGAGATCCTAGCCAGGTGGGACAGACTGCCTCAGTCCCTGGATCTGAGTGTCTCCTTGTGTCGCCGGACCAGAATGGATCTTCTGTGGTGGCTTCAGTCCCCGGCTGTGTCAGAAGGAAAATCCTTCCGTCTGTTGCTTTGGACGGTGATTACCACGGATGCCAGCCTGTCGGGCTGGGGTGGAGTCCTGGGCAACCTGTCTGCCCAGGGCACTTGGTCGGAGGAGGAATCCTCCCTTCCGATCAACATATTGGAACTGAGAGCGATCAGACTTTGTCTCTTCCAGTGGTCGGATCGCCTTCGGGGCCGTCCTGTTCGGGTACAGACGGACAATGCTACCGCGGTGGCTTACATCAGCCACCAAGGGGGCACCAGGAGTGCCCGGGAGGTGACCGACATTCTGTCTTGGGCCGAGACTCGTGTCCCGGCGATTTCAGCATTCACATTCCAGGTGTGGAGAATTGGCAGGCCGACTATCTGAGCCGCCAGACCCTGGACCAGGGGGAATGGTCCCTACACCCGGAGATCTTCCAAATGCTGTGTGCGAAGTGGGGATCCCCGGACGTCGATCTGTTCACGTCTCGGCTAAATCACAAGGTGGAAAGATTCGTGGCAAGAACGTGCGATCTGTGGGCGGACGCCTCGGATGCGTTGATGGCCCCTTGGCATCGGTATCGTATGATGTATGCCTTTCCTCCGATGCAGTTGTTGTCCAGGTTCCTTCGCAGGTTAGCCTCGGAACCGAACTTGGCGATTCTAGTGGCGCCGGACTGGCCACGCCGGTCCTGGTACGCCGACGTTGTTCACCTGGCGGTCGAGCCTCCTTGGCGGCTGCCAATGCGGGAGGATCTGCTGTCTCAGGGACCGATCTTCCATCCTGCTTTACAGTCGCTGGCTTTAACGGCCTGGCTGTTGAAAGCCAGGTCCTGAGAGACAGGGGTCTCTCCTCAGAGGTCATTCCTACTCTTATCAAGGCTAGGAAAGCCTCATCTGGTAAAATCTATTACCGTACCTGGAAAGCTTATTTCGCCTGGTGTGAGTCCAGGGGGTTCTCCCCTCGCTCATACTCGGTGACGAGAATCTTGGCTTTCCTTCAGAATGGTGTGGACCAGCCCTTGGCACTGGCCACGATTAAGGGCCAGGTTTCTGCACTGGCTGTTCTTTTTCAACGCACTGTGGTGTCTCATTCCTTAATTCGCACCTTTTTATCCAAGGTGCGACATTTGGCTCCTCCCCGGTGGGAGCCTTTACCCCCATGGGACTTGAACTTGGTTCTGTCCATGTTACAGCGTTCTCCCTTTGAAAACATCCAGGAGATATTGTTGCCTCTGCTGTCTAAGAAGGTTGCCTTTCTAGTGGCGATCACTTCGGCTCGCAGGGTGTCAGAATTGGTGGCGTTATCTTGCCGCTCTCCTTACTTGGTGATTCACAAGGAAGGATAAGGTGGTCTTGCGACCTCATTCGTCTTTTCTCCCTAAGGTGGTCTCTGATTTTCAACTTAATGAGGACATTGTTTTGCCTTCGCTCTGTGCGAAGCCTAAGCATCCTAAGGAGGTTGCATTGCATTCCTTGGATGTTGTCAGGGCGATCAGGGTGTACCTGTCGTCCACTGAATCCTTTCGGAAATCGGATTCCCTCTTTGTCCTTCCTGAGGGACCTCGGAAGGGCATGGCCGCGTCTGCGGCGACCATTGCCAAATGTATCAGACAGACCATTGTACAGGCCTATGCTTTGAAGGAACGGGTTCCACCCTTTCCTGTTAAGGTGCACTCTACCAGATCATTGAGTACGTCCTGGGCCTACCGGCATCAGGCCTCGGTGGCCCAGGTGTGCAAGGCTGCGACTTGGTCGTCGGTGCACACCTTTTCCAATTTCTATAACGTGGATGTTCTGGCATCAGCTGATGCCTCCTTTGTCCGCAAAGTTCTCAGTGCGGCAGTGCCATAGGTGACCCTTGTTTTTTTGCGGGTCCCTGGCTGTTAGGGTTGTTTATACCCTGGGTTATTTGCTTTCCTGGGCTGTTGCTTCTGTTGAGCCTTTTCTGTTGCCTAGAAGGTTCTCTTACTGTGCGTGTAAGGTTCCTTTCTCTGATGTGGGTACTGCGTTGCCTTGTCTGCGGTTGCGTCTCCCACCCCTCATGTCTACACTGCTTTGGGACATCCCAATAGTGATGACTTAGAGGTGGCGGCGACTGTCGGAGGACGTAAAAGAAAACTGAATTTTTGTAAAATCTCACCGTAAAATTCCTTTCTCTGAGTCCTCTGACAGTCGCCGCCCCCGCCCCTCTTTTTTGTTTTTTTCTTGTACACCTACTGCTATTCTACCAAACTGAGTTGGGAGGGATCAATGCAGGGGGGTATTGACCAGTGGGACAGCCCCCATGGGTGTGTCTATGCTAAATGCTTTTGTTCTTTTGACTAAGTCTTATGCCTAGCTACTCCTGTGGAACGGAAGTCAATACCCAATAGGACTCGGAGAAAGGAATTTTACGGTAAGGTTTTACAAAAATTCCGTTTTTTGAGTGGTGGATATGAATATAAGATAGTTGAATTAAATGTCGGACAAAAAGTGCTAATGCAGATATACTGACTATAAGTGCTGGTGCTACAGTGCAATCATATATACCGGTAGATGCCTGAGACAAAGTGCTGATTCAAATGTGTGCTAACTTAAAGTGCATGTGCCTGTAGACAATAATATACATAAGCCCAGAACTTGCTAATTAAATAATTACTATGAAACAAAGTGATTATATCACAAAAATACCTTCTGTGTGCAAACGTGCAGGTACAAACAAAAGAAAAAAAAATGTGAAAACAAAAAGTACAAAAAATGCAAAAAATTATTTCTCAAACTTAATAATCTTGCATCAAATAATTATAAATAAAGTCCATATTGTAATCCTCCCGTGCAAAAAAGTGCTGATAAATATATTAATTCCAAAATGCTTGCAGTGCGTCAGTGAGGATCCTTTCACCACAGTAAGCAATATGCCTGGGTAAACTCACCAGATATATTGCTGGTAAAATTATAAACCAGCAATCAAGCCTTGTTCACATTTAATTACTCCTTGACCTCCTCTCTCCTTGATCACCGCAGCTCAGATTTAAATTATAAGTGGAACCACATAGAGGGATAAAAAGGGATGCCACACATAGCGTTATACTGCATAATTGAACAATTTTTATTTATGAAAGATGAGCTCCAAAACACTCACGATAGGTGGTATCTGCCAGACACTAGGGATCTGCACTTGTGTAAAATTAATCCACTGCTCACCTGACGTCTTCTCAGGGCGGTCCGACGCTGAGATACACCGCGCCATCTTAAATAGGGGAAGGATGTGGTCATTTTCCCTTTCCACAATCACTCAAATCACACAACTAAGGGGAAATTAATCAGCTCTATTGGGGAGAAAAATGGCCACAAAGTTGGAGGGGCTTTTAAACTAGGAGAGTGGGGGGAGGGCTCAGATGTAGAGGCAGTCAGGAGGGAGCAAAGGACAGAAGGTATTATTGGGGTCAGCAGCGACAAAAGAGCTGTTACGTCAACCATTAGGGGGTCTGTGCAGACAAACCTCAGACCAAACGGGAACAAAAGTAAGCACTATACACTGTCAACTTCCACAAAACTTAGAGGGGTATACGCAAATGCCAGGAGCCTCGCTAATAAAATGGATGAGCTGGAACTGTTAGTACATGAGGAGGACATAGACCTTGTGGGAATAACAGAAACATGGTTTGACCCCTCACACGACTGGCTGGCCAATATCGAAGGTTATACTGTGTATTGGAAGGACGGGGAAGGAAAAAGAGGGGGAAGGGTATGTCTCAATGTCAAGAATAATATAAAGGTGGTAGAGAGGAGTGATATTATGGAAGGGATGAGTGTGGAGTTAAAAACCAAACTCCATGGGGAGGAAGAAAGTAATTGTGGGGGTTTGTTATAGGCCACCCAACCAAAGGAGGTAGAGCTGGAATTTTTTTTATCAATGGTGGGTAACGCGGCAAAGGTGGGATAAGTCATCATATTAGGGGACTTCAGCTATCCTATTCCGACATTGACTGGGAAGAGGGGACTGCACAATCACTAAAAGCCCGTCTCTTCAGGAAAACCTTACAAGACAACTACATGTCTCAGTTGGTGGATTCTCCTACTAGAATGAATGCAGTGCTGGATCTAATCATTACTAATGACCCAGATCTAATCTCAGATGTAGGAGTCCGGGACAACTTGGGCTCTAGCGATCACAGGATGATCCCATTTAGGGTAAATAACAATATAGCAAGGCAAGAGGGGAACATTAAAAACCCTAAACTTAGAAGGGCAAACTTCCCCTAACTGTGCTCAATGATAGAGAAAATATACTGGGACCAAACCCTAGGAACGCTGACCAGGGAGGAAAAATGGGAATGCTTTAGGAACATATTAAACAATAGCATCACACAGTCGATTCCAATGATAAATAAAATTTAGAAGAGCCAAAGCCAAACCTGGCTGGCCTAACTGTAATGTAAAAAAAACGTATTAGTGAAAAAAAAGCCTTCAAGAAATATAAATCGGAGGGCACAATATCGGCTTTCCAGCAATACAAGGAATCAAATAAGAAATGTAAATACGAAATAAAAATGGCTAAAATCAACTTCGAGAGACAAATAGCAGAGGAGAGTAAAAAGAACCCTAAAAAATTCTTTAAATATATCAACAGCAAAAAAACGAGGTCAGCGCATGTTGCACACATAATTAACGATGATGGGAGGATGGTTACAGAGGACATAGAGAAGGCAATTGTGCTTAATGCTTTCTTCTTCTCAGTCTTTACAAAGGAAAAGGAGGGGTACACTGACCATGACTGTACAGTTAGCAGTACTTCACAGGACATGCTGCTATGGCTAACAGGGTGAAATCAGGGAAAGGCTGGATAAAATTAACACAAGTAAATCACAAGTGGGGGATGGCGCACATCTGAGAATACTCAAAGAACTCAGTAAGGTTATATCTAAACCACTGTTCCTGATCTTTGCAGATAGTATTTTGACAGGAAATGTACCAGGTGACAGGAGGAAAGCTAACGTGATACCAATATTCAAAAAAGGGCAGAGGCATGTCCCGGGAAATTATAGGCCAGTCAGCCTGACGTCAATAGTATGTAAACTTCTGGAGGGGATGATAAGGGACTATATCCAAGAGTTTGCTAAAGAGAACAACATCATCAGCACGGGTTTACAAAAGGGCGTTCTTGTCAAACCAAATCTGTTAACATTCTACGAGGAGGTTAGCTGTGAGCTAGATAGGGGGAGACCTGTGGATGTGGTGTACCTGGATTTTGCTAAGGCGTTTGATACAGTTCTCTACAAACGCTTAATTTATAAAATAAGGTCTGCAGACATCGACCACAAGGTTTGCTCTTGGATACAAAACTGGTTAAAGGGGCATTTCCAAAGGGTGGTCATAAATAACGCGTACTCAGAATGGTCTGGGGTGGTAAGTGGGGTCCCCCAAGGCTCATTCCTGGGACCAATTTTGTTCAATTTATTAATAAATAGCATTGAGGACAGGATCAGTAGCTCGATATCAGCTTTTGCAGATGACACAAAATTAAGTAGGGCAATAACTTCACATTGTGAGGCAGAAATCTTACAGAATGACCTGAACAAAATAACAGAGTGGGCAACTACATGGCAGATGAGGTTTAATGTGGAGAAGTGTAAGATATTGCACTTGGGGACTAAAAATGCTTTGTGGGGGGGGGGACCCCTGGGGGAATCAAAAATGGAGAAAGATCTGGGAGTCTTAGTGGAAGATAAACTTAGTAATAGCACGCAATGTCAAGCTGCAGCTGCCAAAGTCGGCAGAATATTAGCTTGCATAAGGAAGGGGATGTATTCCAGAGATAAATCTATAATCCTACCAGGCCTAAGAGGGGACATGGTAGCGATATAAAAGTACCTCAACGGTGATCTAAGCATAGAAAAAAAACTGTTCAGTCACAACAAATGCATGAGGACACGTGGCCATACAATGCGATTAGAGGAGAAGAGTTTTAACCTTAGGCTGCGCAGGGTTTTTTTTTTTTACAGTAAGGGCTACAAGATTGTGGAATTCTCTGCCACAAGTGGTAGTAACTGCAGGGAGTATGGCTACTTTTAAAAGACTTTTGGACTTACATCTCAAGGATCATAACATTTAGGGGTATGTGAAATGGTTGCGTCCACACACACCTACACAGGTTGAACTGGATGGACTTTTGTCTTTATTCAAGCTCAACTACTATGTATGTAAATTAGTCCATTCCTTTTTTGTGAAAAAAAATATACACACACACACACACACACACACATATATATATACCCGATTTTAAAAAAGTTGGGACACTGTACAAATTGTGAATAAAAACAGAATGCAATCATGTGGAAGTTTCAAATTTCAATATTTTATTCAGAATACAACATAAATGACATATCAAATGTTTAAACTGAGAAAATGTATCATTTTAAGGGAAAAGGAAGTTGATTTTAAATTTCATGGCATCAACACATCTCAAAAAAGTTGGGACAAGGCCATGTTTACCACTGTGTGGCATCCCCTCTTCTTTTTATAACAGTCTGCGAATGTCTGGGGACTGAAGAGACAAGTTGCTCAAGTTTAGGAATAGGAATGTTGTCCCATTCTTGTCTAATACAGGCTTCTAGTTGCTCAACTGCCTTAGGTCTTCTTTGTTGCATCTTCCTCTTTTTGATGCTCCAAATGTTTTCTATGTGTGAAATATCTGGACTGCAGGCTGTCCATTTCAGTACCCGGAACCTCCTTCTACGCAAGCCATGATGTTGTAATTGATGCAGTATGTGGCATTGTCATGTTGGAAAATGCAAGGTCTTCCCTGAAAGAGAGGATGTCTGTATGGGATCATATGTTATTCTAGAACTTGGATATACCTTTCAGCATTTATGGTGCCTTTCCAGATGTGTAAGCTGCCCATGCCACACAAACTCATGCAACCCCATACCATCAGAGATGCAGGCTTCTGAATTCAGCGCTGATAACAACTTGGGTTGTCCTTGTCCTCTTTAGTCCGGATGAAATGGCATCCCAGTTTTCCAAAAAGAACTTCAGATTTTGATTTGTGTGACCAAAGAACAGTTTTCCACTTTGCTATAGTTCATATAAATGAGCCTTGGCCTAGAGAAAACGCCTGCGCTTCGGGATCATGTTTCGATATGGCTTCTTTTTTGGCCTATAGAGTTTAAGCCTGCGAATGGCACAGTGGGTTGTGTTGACCGACAATGTTTTCTTGAAGTATTCCTGAGCCCATGTTGTGATTTCCATTACAGTAGCATTCCTGAATGTGATGCAGTGCCATCTAAGGGCCCGAAGATCACGGGCATCCAGTATGGTTTTCCGGCCTTGACCCTTAAGCACAGAGATTGTTCCAGTTTCTCCGAATCTTTGGATGATGATATGCAATGTAGATGATGATAACTTCAAACTCTTTGCAATTTTTCTCTGAGAAACTCCTTTCTGATATTGCTCCACTATTTTTCGCTGCAGCATTGGGGGAATTGGTAATCCTCTGCCCATCTTGACTTCTGAGAGACACTGCCACTCTGAGAGGCTCTTTATATACCCAATTATGTTGCCAATTGACCTAATAAGGTGCAAATTGGTCCTCCAGCTGTTCCTTATATGTACATTTAACTTTTCTGGCCTCTTATTGCTACCTGTCCCAACTTTTTTGGAATGTGAAGCTCTCATGAAATCCAAAATGAGCCAATATTTGGAATGACATTTCAAAAAGTCTCACTTTTTGATATGTTATCTATATTCTATTGTGAATAAAATATAAGTTTGAGATTTGTAAGTTAGTCCACTCCTTTTTTTACTCAGTTTGTACAGTGTCCCAACTTTTATGGAATCGGGTTTGTGTGTGTGTGTGTATGTGTATGTATGTGTATGTATGTGTATATATGTATGTATGTGTGTATATGTGTGTATATATATATATATATATATATATATATATACAGTGGTGATCGAAAGTTTGGGCACCCCAGGTAAAAAAATGTATTAATGTGCATAAAGAAGCCAAGGAAAGATGGAAAAATCTCCAAAAGGCATCAAATTACAACATTAGACATTCTTATAATATGTCAACAAAAGTTAGATTTTATTTCCATCATTGACACTTTCAAAATTACAGAAAACACAAAAATGGCGTCTGCAAAAGTTTGGGCACCCTGCAGAATTTATAGCATGCACTGCCCCCTTTGCAAGGCTGAGACCTGCCAGTGTCATGGATTGTTCTCAATCATCATCTGGGAAGACCAGGTGATGTCGATCTCAAAGGGTTTAAATCCCCAGACTCATCTGACCTTGCCCCAACAATCAGCACCATGGGATCTTCTAAGCAGTTGTCTAGAAAACTGAAAATAGTTGATGCTGGAGAAGCCTATAAGAAGATAGCAAAGCTTTTTCAGATGCCAATATCCTCTGTTCGGAATGTAATTTAAGAAATGGCAGTCATCAGGAACAGTGGATGTTTGTTTTTGTTTTTATAAATGTATTTATTGTTTTCAAAAGAAAAGAAAAAATACAAATACATTTCACACAGTAAGGCCCCTTTCACACTTATGCGACGGATTTTACCGCGATTTTGACGCAATTTTGAAAGCAATGGCTATGGCTATGGCTCAAAACGCAATCAAATCGTGGCAAAGTAGTGCAGGAACTACTTTGAAGTCGGTGTGACTTCAAAACTCACTGATATGAATGGGGCTCATTGAAAATAATGGAAAACAACTTGTCATGCGATTTTGCAGTCCAAAAGTCGCACTAGTGTGAAAGGGGCCTAATCAAACACATCAATTTCCAATTTGTGTATCTTATCTCATCCCCTATTTATTCCCCTGTCCCCCCCTCCCCCCCTTTTCCATGCTAGTTATTCTTCTCTTTCTCTCCATTCCATTTATTATATTCTCTTGTTTTTTTTAAATCCTTCCAGTTTTCCCATATTCCACCCCTTTCTTCTCATCTCCTCTTCCTCCCATTCCTTTAGATATTCCAATGTTCTTATTCTCTCTACTCTCTGTACCCAGTCTCCTATTGTTGTTGCTTCTTCTTTCTGCCAGAATAGTGGGATTAATCCTTTAGCGGCATTCATCATGTGTGGGTATCAGTGTCATTTTGTATTGCCTTGCTGAGTTTTTTTATTCCATGGAATAGGCAGTACCAGGGTTCCTCCGGAATTTATATTTTCGTGATGTTTTTAATTTGGCCTAGAATTTCCTTCCAATACTTTTTAATTTTTGGGCATTCCCACCATAGGTGGGCCATTGTACCTATTTCTGTGCAGCCTCTCCAACAATTTTTAGATTTTTCTATTTGGTAATTGTGGGCTTTATTGGGGGTGATGTACAATCTTGCAATGCATTTATAATTCATTCCAATTGTGTTCATATCTACTGTAGAGCTGTGTATAAGTTTTAAACTTTTTCCCAAGTGAAAATCCTTGCCTCGTGTTCCCAACTCCCTCTCCCATTTATCGATGAAGGGCGGTATCGCCGGCCCAGTCACGTCGACCAATATTTTATATATATTTGATACATTATTTTTATTTTTCTCGGAGGAGCTGCATTTATGACCTGCTCAAAAGGGAGCAAATCCTCTCCTCTTCTTAACGGTTTTGGGAGAAAGGCCACAAAATGTTTTAGCTGGCAATAGCGCCACTCATCGATTTTCCAGTTTTTTTTTTTTAATTCCTCTAATGTGTATTTTTGCTCCCCATCCATAATGTCCCTCAAACGTGTATCCTCATCTCCCATCCACTTTCCTCCCATTTTTTTCTTGTCCTGGTAAAAAAAAATTTGTGTCTTTTAAAGGAATTAACGGTGAATTATATTTCCATTTATTTCTTTTGTATATTAAATCCCATATTCTAAGTGTTTGAATTGTAATCGTATGTGTATTTGAACTCATATTCCTAAATTGTGCAGGTGTCCATATCATTTTTCCTAAGTGAGTGCAACTCATAGTGGATTCTATTTTTACCCAATTCCTTTCACTTTTTATTTTACCCCATTCCATTTCTCGTGAGAGTAGTGTTGCATCATAGTATTTTTTAAAGTCTGGAACTGCTAAACCCCCTTGATTTTTGCCCTTTATTAGTACTGCGTATTGTATTCTGTGTTTGTCTTTCCTCCATATGAATTTAGTTATTAAAGATTTCAAGGTTCTAAAATATATTTGGGGAATCGGAATAGGTAACATTTGGAATTTATAAGTTATTTTTGGTAGGATTGTAATTTTTATTAAGTTTATTCTCCCTATCCCTGATAAAGGTCTATATGTTATTCTGTTGAGTTATTTTTTCATTTCATTTAATAGCGGGATATAATTTTCTTTATACAGTCTTTCGGGTTTTTTTGTCAAAATGATTCCAAAATATTTTAATCCTAGTTTTTTTCCAAGTAAAGGGGAATTTTAATTTATATTCTTCTTGTTTTTTTACGTTGATATTTAAGATCTCAGATTTAGCGGGGTTAATTTTTAAGTTTGGATAGGTCTCCATATTTTTTCAAACTTTCTATTACATTTGGTAGGGTTATTCTTGGTCTGGAGATGTACAGCAATATATCGTCTGCAAATGCAGCAGCCTTATGCTCTGCATCTCCTACCTCTACTCCTCTTACATCTGGGTTTTCCCTAATTGTAGCTAAAAGAGGCTAGAGTAAGAGAACGAACAATAACGGGGACAATGGGCATCCTTGTCTTGTTCCGTGTGACATACAGTACCAAATGGCTCCGAGTAGATCCCATTTACCTTCATCTTAGCGGTGGGGTGGCTATACAATGTTCTTATACGAGCCATCATTTTTTCTCCAATTCCCAAGTCTTCCAGAGTTCCCATCATAAAGTCCCAGCCTACTCTGTCGAATGCTTTTTCAGCATCTATTGATAGTATTAATCCATGAGATCCACTCTTAGCCATTTGCTGCATCAACAGGATTGTTCTTAACCCATTATCTCTGCCATGTCTCCCAGGTATAAATCCTGCTTGATCTTTATGGACCCATTCCGTCATCAAATTTTTCATTCTTTTGTGTCTATATTTAAGAGCGAGATGGGTCTATAACTTGAACACACATTCACATCTTTTCCTTCTTTCAGGATTACCATAATTGATGCTAAGAAAGCTTCCTTACTCATGCTATACTCTTGTCCTAGACCATTAAAATAATCTTTTAGTTTGAGCAACAGCAGGTCCTTATGTCTTTTATAACGATTCACCGTAAACCCATCGGGTCCGGGACTTTTCCCTGAGGATGTGGTTTTAAGGGCTATATTTATCTCTTCCTCTGTAATTGGAGCTTCTAGTTGGTCTAATTTATCCTGCTGTATTTTGGGTAGTTTCGCCTATTTCAGATATTGTTTAATTTTTTCTATTTTATTTGGGTCTCTCTCTCCTCCTGTTTCTTTGATGTTATAGAGCTTCCTGTAGTATTCCTGAAATATTTTTGTTATGTCAGTTGTTGAATATACCATTTCTCCCTTTGCATCTCTCATCTTCTCTATATAGTTTCTTCCCGATCTTATTATTCCCGAGGTAGTTCCCTTTAATAGATTTCCTAATCCCCTGTCTAATTTCCTGTTCTAATAATTCTTTTAGTTCTTCTCTTTTTATTACTAACTGGTGTTGGATCTCAGCCGTCTGTCTGTATTTTATGTTCATGTTCTAACTCATAGATCATCATTTTTTATCAGTTGTTCTACTCTCTCTTTTTTTCTTCTTGCCCCTTTGAAGATTAGGATCCCCCTCATATAAGCTTTCTGTGCCTCCAAGAGTAAATTTTTTGATGTTTCTTCATTTTCGTTGGTATGGTAATATAATTCTAATTCTTTTCTAACTTCATCTCCCCATTTTTTTTCCTCGTAGTATTTCCTCGTTTAATCTCCAGCTATTTGTTTTGAGTTGTCCCCCTAGTATTCAGTGGCGGCTGGTGAAGTTTTAAGATGGGGGGGCGCAAGACCCCGCCCTTCCGTTTTGACCTCTCCCATTTCTCAGAAGCCCCACCCCTTATAGACTCCACCAATTTTGTCCCCTGTATTTTGCTTTCGTGAACAAATTCTCCCAATATATCACATATTAAGGGGTCCATCAGTACTAGTATATCCCATAATAGGGAGCAGGGGCCCTATTATGGGATATACTGTGAGAGACACCCTATTATGGGATACACTGACTGAGAGTGGCACAAACCCCACAGTACAGACCCCCTAGCACAAACCCCTCAAGCACAAACCCCAAATAAACCCCTCAAGCACAAACCCCACACAAACCCCCTAGCACAAACCCCAGAGTACAGGCCCCCTAGCACAAACCCCAGAGTACAGGCCCCCTAGCACTAATCCAACAGCACAGACCCCCTAGCACAAACCCCCCAGTACAGACCCCCTAGCACTAATCCCACAGTACAGACCCCCTAGCACAAACCCCACACTACAGGCCCCCTAGCACAAACCCCACAGTACAGGACCCCTAGCACAAACCCCACAGTACAGGCCCCCTAGCACTAATCCCACAGTACAGACCCCCTAGCACTAATCCCACAGTACAGGCCCCCTAGCACAAACCCCACAGTACAGACCCCCTAGCACTAATCCCACAGTACAGACCCCCTAGCACAAACCCCACAGTACAGACCCCCTAGCACAAACCCCACAGTACAGACCCCCTTTCAACGCAGTGACCAGCGTACATGGTGCCCCCAATGCAGAGATCAGCGTGCGTGCCCCCAATGTAGTGACCAGCATACATGATGCCCCCAATGCAGAGATCAGCATGCGTGCGTGTCCCCAATGTTGTGACCAGTTCATTGCCCCCAATGCAGAGATCAGCGTGCGTGTGTGCCCCCAATGTTGTGACCAGTTCATTGCCCCCAATGCAGTGACCAGCGTACATGCCCCCAATGCAGTGACCAGCGTACATGCCCCCAATGCAGTGAGCAGTATACATGTCCCCAATGCAGTGATCAGCGTGCGTGCCTCCAATGCAGTGACCAGCATACATGTCCCCAATGCAGAGATCAGCATGCGTGCCTCCAATGCAGTGACCAGTATACATGCCCCCAATGCAGTGACCAGTATACATGTCCCCAATGCAGAGATCAGCGTGCGTGCCTCCAATGCAGTGACCAGCATACATGCCTCCAATGCAGTGACCAGTATACATGCCCCCAATGCAGTGACCAGTATACATGCCCCCAATGCAGTGACCAGTATACATGTCCCCAATGCAGAGATCAGCGTGCGTGCCTCCAATGCAGTGATACATGTCCCCAGTGCAGAGATCAGCATGCGTGCCTCCAATGCAGTGATACATGTCCCCAATGCAGAGATCAGCGTGCGTGCCTCCAATGCAGTGATACATGTCCCCAATGCAGAGATCAGCTTGCGTGCCTCCAGTGCAGTGATACATGTCCCCAATGCAGAGATCAGCGTGCGTGCCTCCAATGCAGTGATACATGTCCCCAATGCAGAGATCAGTGTGCGTGCCTCCAATGCAGTGACCAGCAATGGATGGAGGATGGTGCTGGATGGATGGTAGAGTGCTGCGGGAGGTGCATGCATGGCTGCACTGTGTGCTGTAATAGGGAGAGCTAAGTTGGGCCTTAGCTCTCCCTATCACAGCACAGTTCAGCCATGCATGCACCTCCCACAGCACTCTCCAGCACCATCCTCCATCCATTGCCACTTGGCAGCCCAGTGCACCACCCCACGCGTCACGTGACCACAGGACCGTCCCGGTATGTCCTCCTGTGATTGGTCCAGGCTGGAGTCTGGATCAATCACAGCCAGGAATCCAGTAAAGTGGGGAGTGCTCTGCGCCCCAATGATCCCCAGAAGGCTGCCAATCGGCACCTTTGTTGGGCTCACGTGGGGTCAAAAACCCCACCCCCCCATACTCACCACTAGGTCCGGCGCCCATAGTGGGCTGAAAATGGACACATTTTATTTTTTTTTTTTTCAATCTTTCTTTCTTCTCTTCTCTTTTAACTTTATTTTGACGGGTGCATGATCTGACCATGTCCTAATTCCTATTTTAGCCTCTGTTACCAATTCAATCCCTCTGTGATCTATCATAGTATAATTGATTCTCGAATATGTCTTGTGTACAGAAGAGTAGAACGTATAGTCTCGTTCTTTAGGATGAAAAACCCTCCAAATATCTACTAGTTGAGATTGAAATAGTTTATTTTTGATCATTTTCAAGTGTGTTGTTCTGCCCCTCTGTACACCCGACGTAGAGTCTATTTCTGAATCTAGGCAGAAGTTAAAGTCTCCCGCCAATATCACCCATCCTTTTCTAAATTCTATTAGTTTGTCTAAGATTCTCCCAAGATATCTCATAGGTTTGTCATTTGGGCAGTATACATTTACTTATTAAAAAGTTTCCCTTTCAGGAAAAGGAATCTTCCTTCATGGTCTGCCATCCTCTCTTCCAAAACAAAATGGGTCCCTCTAGCAAGACCGATAGCCACCCCTTTTGATTTTTTTGTAATGGAGTCAGCATAGTACCAAATGGGGTGTTCTTTTGAATATAACCTGATGTTTGATGAGTGTAAGATGTGGGTTTCCTGTAGGAAAACTAAGTCAGCTCCCATATTTTTGATTTCTTTCAGCATTTTCTGTCTCTTTTCTGGGGAGATCAATCCCCTAATGTTATACGTTACGTGGTTGATTTCTGTCATTCATTCGTAGGATTGAACAGTGCTTTACATTCTTCCCTTGAAAAAAAAAGAGAGAAAATCAGATTTATTCAACAATAAAAAATGGAGTGAATATACTAGATTATACATCCTTCTTCCTCCAGTTCTTCTGGGAAGATTAGTTTTAATGTCTTCCCTTCTCTTCTAACTCCAAAACATGCCGGGAATCCCCAGAATTATTGAATATTGTGTTGTTTCAATATTTCAGTCATCGGTTTAAGTATCCATTTCCTTGCTAATGTCTCTTGTGACAAATCAGCGTATACCTGTATCTCTGAATCTTTATATTTTAAAAGGGGTCGGCATTTTAATTTTTCCCATATCTGAGATCTTGTTTCGTATCTGTGAAATCTCACTATGACATCTCTTGGGGACTCTTTTGGTGCGTTTTGTGGTTTCCTTATTCTGTGTGTTCTTTCAATTTCTAGTTTTGTTGTTACTTCCCTACCCAATATGGGATTAAAGACTGTTTCCAGCATAACTTAATATAACATAACTAAATTTTCTTCTTGTCCATTTTCTGGTAATCCACAGATTCTTACGTTTTTCCTTCTGTCCCTATTTTCCTGATCTGATCTAGTTTATAGAGTGGATTTCTTTGTACTATTCGTGCTTTCTTCATTTCCTCTTTAAGTGTCACCAGATCTTTTTCATGATGATCCGATTTTTCCTCTACTTCTTCTACTCTTCTTAACATATGACCGAAGTCACCGTGTAATGTTGCCATATCCTTTTTAATGGACTGTTCCAGATTTGAAAACATTTCCTTAATTTCTTCTTTAGTGGGCTGAAGATTTTTTTCCTTTCGCTCCTCATCTCCACCTAAGTCAGGATTTTTATCCGTCTGTCCCCTGTCCATCTGTATACTGTCTTTTAACTGCTCAAGGGTGCTTTCATCTCTTGTCTCTATTGTTTTCTGGTTACGGGTATTTATGTTGCTGTCATTATTATGTTTTGGTTTTGTTGATGCTTGTTTCTCGCTGTTTTCTGTCGTAACCTCAGCGGGCATGTATTTTTTAATGGATGCTGGGCTTGCGGTTAATTTTGGTGGTTTTCCTCCAGTGTCTTTTACAGATTTATTTTTCATTTTTCTATTTATCTTTTCTGCTTCCGTTAGAATTAACTGGGACGGTACTTAATGTGTCTATTTCAATTTTGTGAGCTCAATTCCTTATCTTCGCCGCTATTACCTCTGCTTTATACCCACATACCTTGAGGGTTTTCACTCTTTCGAGCCTTTTCTGTGAGGGGATTTATGCGCTATATAAGCTCCTCAGTTCTAGCTGCAGTTTCCACCTAGGGGTTCTACTCACGTGTCTTTTGACATCAAACTCAGGTGTCGTCAGTGAGCAGACCTTAAGTCGGTTTGTGTTAATGCCTGTTTTCACACTGTTTGTGATTTTAAATTAAGCGCGGACTTAAGTGCAGTATTTTCACCACTACTTATCCTGCGTATTACACCGATTTCATATACAGTGCTAGTATAACCATTTATAACAGTCCTTTTTTTTTTGTCACACTGCCAAGCAGAGTTCCTTTGCTTAACCAACCGTTCTTATTTATACTCTAGGTCACAGAGTCATAAGCAGAGTCATAAACACTAGTAGCAGTTCAAAGATGCTTTGCAACAGTCTTATCACTAGTTTGTTACACAATATGCAGCCTTTCTTCAGTCCTGTCAAATCCACAACAGACAGGGTTTTTATGTTATATCAACCGTGAGTTTTAAGTTTGGGAAGTATTGACACAGTGTGGCAGAATCTATTCCCATCAGGGGCGATGGGGGTTTCCCCTCTCACCTTCTCAGCTTTCAGGGCTTGTCAAATGTTTCCTGCCGACATTGGCTTCTGCTTCCCCAGGGACTGGCGCTCCAAACGCTGCCGAAGAGGTCCGTCCTCGCTGGTCCTCCGTGCACCGCACGTCGAGCTCGCCTCCCGGTGCCTGCAGTGTCTCCTCCTCTCCCTCTTGGCTCTCCGACACATCCCTGATTCCTCTCCACAGCAAGCGACGGAACTCGCGGGACCTGGTAGGGGGAATACAGCGGCAGTCCGGTATAGGGTCTGCGGGGTTTAGTGGGTGGGCGGGGTGGGAGTGGCATCCATAATAGTCTGCATCCCAGAGGGGAGCTCACAGGGATCAAGCTGCTTTCCTCTCTGGTGCCATTAACAGGCCCCTCCCCCAACTTAGCAGCAGGTCATCCCTGTTCACACTTGAGGAACAGTGGAAGTTAAAGCAAGATCTGGAAGGCCAAGAAAAATATCAGACAGAACAGCTCGCAGGATTGTGAGAAAAACAATTCAAAACCCATGTTTGACTGCACGATCCCTTCAGAAAGATCTGGCAGACACTGGAGTTGTGGTACACTATTCCACTATAAAGAGATACTTGTACAAATATGGTCTTCATGGAAGAGTCATCAGAAGAAAACCTCTTCTACATCCTCACCACAAAAATCAGCGTTTGAACTTTGCAAATGAACATATAGACAAGTCTGATGCATTTTGGAAACAGGAGGTTAAAATTTAACTTTTTGGCCAGAATGAACAAAGGTACGTTTGGAGAAGAAGGGGCACAGAATTTAATGAAAAGAACCTCTGTCCAACTGTTAAGCATGGGGGTGGATCAATCATGTTTTGGGGTTGTATTGCAGCCAGTGGCACAGGGAACATCTCACAAGTAGAAGGAAAAATGGATTCAATAAAATTTCAGCAAATTACCAGAAACTCTGGGGGGAAACCTCTGGGTGAGTCTAGGATGGAAAAGGACCTGGGGGTACTGGTAGACAACAGGCTTGGCAGTGGAATGCAATTAGGGCCGGTGCTTCCACTAGGCAAACTAGGCAGCTGCCTAGGGCGCATTGCCACCTAGGGGCGCAGCCAAGAGTCGGCACTCTCTCTCCATCATTAATGATCCTTGTGAGCTGAGGGGAGAGGCGGCAGTGGGCGAGGAAGAAGGGACAGAGGGAGATGATAGGTGTCTAGGGCAGTGGCAGAACTACCAGGCCTTGGCTTTCCACCGCTGTTTTTGGGGGGCCCCAATAGACAGGAAGGGAGCCCACCGGAGTGCTGCCTGCATGATGATCCTCTTCGGCTGGAGCTGAGTGGCCTAAACCCCGAGCAGGAAGTGATACTCTGCACTGAGCTGGTGGGCAGCCGTTCACGTCCCTGGGTCGTTATTAAGCAGGGAGCGGAGGAGAGCTGAACCTGAGCCGGAGCTTGGCACTGACTGCTGCTTCTCCATCCACCATGAGCTGGTTGGAGCTGTGGTGAGCACTGTGGTCCAGGAGAGGAGCATCCTGGGAAAAGGAATCACGGCGAAGGAGGGCAGAGTGCGGACCACTCTCTTCATACTGCCCAGTGGGTGTCCCCAGAACAGGGGATCGGGGTCCTGGGGTGTGACATGGAGGATCCCTGGTGTGAAAGGGAATCAGGGTCACCAGGTTTGCCATGGTGAATCGGAGTCACCAGGTGTGACATGGAGGATAGGGGGTCACTGGGTGTAACAGGGGTTCGGGGTCACCATGTGTGCCCTGAGAAATTGGGGTCCCTTCATGTGCCATGGGGGATTGATGTCCCCAGGTGTGACATGTAAAAACATCAGGGTCTCCGAGTATGACATGGAGGAACGTCAGGGGCCCCTGGTGTGACATAGAGGAACATTGGGGTCACTGGGTATGACAGCATGACATTAAGGAATATTGGGGTCCCAGGATGTGACATGGAAAAACATCAGGGTCCCTGGGTGAGACATAGAGGGACATAAGGACATGAAGGAATATGGGGGTCACTGGGTATAAAACCATAACATGGAGGAACCATCAGATCAGGGTCACTGGGTATTACATAGAGGAGTTTTTAACCCTTTCCCTTTTTCTTTTTTGGGGAGGGGGGGCGCAAGTAGCTGGTCTTGCCTAGGGCGTAAAATAGTCTAGCACCGGCCCTGCATGCAATGCCAAGCCACTGCAAGCAAAGCCAACTGAATATTGGGATGAATAAAAAAGGGGATTCACTCAAGAAATAAAGAGATTATTTTCCCTCTCTACAAGACTCTGGTCCGGCCACATCTGGAGTATGCTGTCCAGTTCTGGGCACTGGTCCTCAGGAAGGATGTGCTGGAACTGGAGAGAGTCCAGAGAAGGGCAACAAAAATAATTAGGGGAATGGAGGACATCAGCTATGAGGAAAGACTACAAGCACTGAACTTATTCTCTCTGGAGAAGATACGATTGAGGGGGGGATATGATATCAATGTACAAATACTGTACTGGCGACCCTAGCATAAGGAACAAACTATTCAGAGAAAGGAATACAATAAGACACGTGGCCACTCACTAAAACTAGAGGAAAGGTGGCTTAACCTTAAAATACGTAGGGGGTTCTTCACTGTAAGAGCAGTAAGGATGTGGAATTCTCTTCCACAAGCAGTCGTATCAGCAGGGAGCATCGATAGTTTCAAAAAACTATTAGCTGGGCACCTTAAAGACCACAACATACAGGGGTATACAATGTACGGTTAACAGCGAACACACACGCACATCATAGGTTGAACTGGATGGACGGATGTCTTTTTTCAACCTCACAAACTATGTAACTATGTCAATTTTGGATGGTAACTTGATGCCATCTGTGAAAAAGCTGAAGTTAAAGAGAAAATGGCTTCTACAAATAAATAATGATCCTAAACACACCTCGAAATCCACGGGGGATTACATCAAGAGGCGTAAGCTGAAGGTTTTGCCATGGCCTTCTCAATCTCCTGACCTCAACATACGGTAATTGAAAATCTATGGATAGACCTTAAAAGAGCAGTGTGTGACAGACAGCCCAGAAATCTCAAAGAACTGGAAGACTTTTGTAAGGAAGAATGGGCAAAGATACCTCAAACAAGAATTGAAAGACTCTTGGCTGGCTACAAAAAGCATTTACAAGCTGTGATACTTGCCAAAGGGGGCAGTACAAGATACTAACTCTGCAGGGTGCCCAAACTTTTGCAGACGCCATTTTTTTGTTTTCTGTTATGTTAATGTGTAAATGATGGAAATAAAATCTAACTATTGTTAAGAATGTCTAATCTGTAATTTGATGCCTTTTGGAGATTTTTCCATCTTTCCTTGGCTTCTTTATGCATATTAATACAAATTTTTACCTGGGGTGCCCAAACTCACCACTGTGTATGTATAGATATACAGTGCCTTGCGAAAGTATTTGGCCCCCTTGAACTTTTGCGACCTTTTGCCACATTTCAGGCTTCAAACATAAAGATATAGAACTATAATTTTTTTTGTGAAGAATCAACAAGTGGGACACAATCATGAAGTGGAACGAAATTTATTGGATATTTCAAACTTTTTTAACAAGTAAAAAACTGAAAAATTGGGCGTGCAAAATTATTCAGCCCAATGGCCAAGTCAAAGTCCAGACCTGAATCCAATCGAGAATTTGTGGAAAGAACTGAAAACTACTGTTCACAAACGCTCTCCATCCAACCTCACTGAGCTTGAGCTGTTTTGCAAGGAGGAATGGGCAAAAATTTCAATCTCTCGATGTGCAAAACTGATAGAGACATACCCCAAGTGACTTACAGCTGTAATCGCAGCAAAAAGTGGCGCTACAAAGTATTAACTTAAGGGTGCTGAATAATTTTGCACGCCCAATTTTTCAGTTTTTTATTTGTTAACGAAGTTTGAAATATCCAATAAATTTCGTTCCACTTCATGATTGTGTCCCACTTGTTGATTCTTCACAAAAAATTACAGTTTTATATTTTTATGTTTGAAGCCTGAAATGTGGCAAAAGGTTGCAAAGTTCAAGGGGGCCGAATACTTTCGCAAAGGCACTGTGTGTATATGTATGTATATATATATATATATATATATATGTGTATATATATGTATATATGTGTATATGTACTGTATGTATATATATATATATATATACAGTGGGTACGGAAAGTATTCAGACCCCCTTAAATTTTTCACTCTTTGTTATATTGCAGCCATTTGCTAAAATCATTTAGGTTCATTCTTCTTCCTCATGAATGTACACATAGCACCCCATACTGACAGAAAAACACAGAATTGTTGACATTGTTGCAGATTTATTAAAAAAGAAAAACTGAAATATCACATGGTCCTAAGTATTCAGACCCTTTGCTCAGTATTTAGTAGAAGCCCCCTTTTGATCTAATACAGCCAGGAGTCTTTTTGGGAAAGATGCAACAAGTCTTTCACACCTGGATTTGGGGATCCTCTGCCATTCCTCCTTGCAGATCCTCTCCAGTTCTGTCAGGTTGGATGGTAAACGTTGGTGGACAGCCATTTTTAGGTCTCTCCAGAGATGCTCAATTGGGTTTAAGTCAGGACTCTGGATGGGCCATTCAAGAACAGTCACGGAGTTGTTGTGAAGCCACTCCTTCGTTATTTTAGCTGTGTGCTTAGGGTCATTGTCTTGTTGGAAGGTAAACCTTCGGCCCAGTCTGAGGTCCAGAGCACTCTGGAGAAGGTTTTTGTCCAGGATATCCCTGTACTTGGCCGCATTCATCTTTCCCTCGATTGCAACCAGTCGTCCTGTCCCTGCAGCTGAAAAACACCCCCACAGCATGATGCTGCCACCACCATGCTTCACTGGTGGGACTCTATTGGACAGGTGATGAGCAGTGCCTGGTTTTCTCCACACATACCGCTTAGAATTAAGGCCAAAAAGTTCTATTTTGGTCTCATCAGACCAGAGAATCTTATTTCTCACCATCTTGGAGTCCTTCAGGTGTTTTTAGCAAACTCCATGCGGGCTTTCATGTGTCTTACACTGAGGAGAGGCTTCCGTCAGGCCACTCTGCCATAAAGCCCCGACTGGTGGAGGGCTGCAGTGATGGTTGACTTTCTACAACTTTCTCCCATCTCCTGACTGCATCTCTGGAGCTCAGCCACAGAAATCTTTGGGTTCTTCTTTACCTCTCTCACCAAGGCTCTTCTCCCCCGATAGCTCAGTTTGGCTGGACGGCCAGCTCTAGGAAGGGTTCTGGTCGTCCCAAACGTCTTCCATTTGAGGATTATGGAGGCCACTGTGCTCTTAGGAACCTTAAGTGCAGCAGAATCTTTTTGTAACCTTGGCCAGATCTGTGCCTTGCCACAATTCTGTCTCTGAGCTCTTCAGGCAGTTCCTTTGACCTCATGATTCTCATTTGCTCTGACATGCATTGTGATCTGGAAGGTCTTATATAGACAGGTGTGTGGCTTTCCTAATCAAGTCCAATCAGTATAATCAAACACAGCTGGACTCAAATGAAGGTGTAGAACCATCTCAAGGATGATTGGAAGAAATGGAAAGCACCTGAGTTAAATATATGAGTGTCACAGCAAAGGGTCTGAATACTTAGGACCATGTGATATTTCAGTTTTTCTTTTTTAATAAATCTACAACAATGTCAACAATTCTGTGTTTTTCTGCCAGTATGGGGTGCTATGTGTACATTCATGAGGAAGAAGAATGAACCTAAATGATTTTAGCAAATGGCTGCAATATAACAAAGAGTGAAAAATGTAAGGGGGTCTGAATACTTTCTGTACCCACTGTGTATATATATATATATATATATATATATATATATATATATATATATATTGTGACAGGAAGTCAGGTAAATCTGTGGATGTAGTCACAGACAGGAGATACATTTCCACCTGGTTTAGAAAATTCACCAATTACTATAGGGTGTCAGCTGCAAAGGTAGCCAGGACGGCTTAAGGAAGTTGAAAGGCCTTCAGCTGTTCGGAATGAGGAAGTTAAGGCCTCTATAATTTGTCCAAAGGAAGTCTAAGGATTGCTGCCTCCTGACGCTGTGTGAGCTGGGGAGAGGAGGACAGTCAGATGTGTCCCCCTTGAAGCTGTGTGAGCATGGAGAAGACCTCCTGGAGCGATGTGCTCTGAGGAGGGTAAAAAGTGTGAAGACTACTCAAGGTGAGGTCTTGGACTATTTCTATGTGGAAAGAAATAAATGCACTGTTTGCTATGTGAAGAGACAAGCAAAGGAATGGTTGCAATGTGAAGAGACAAACAAAGGGACATGTTCAATGTGAAGAGGAAAAGGGACATGTTCAATGGACATTTGTTATGTGAAGAGAAAATAAATGGACTATTGAGTGTCTGCTGTAGGATCAGCAAAGTTTGCCCAACAGTAGGTTGGAGACAGACTCCGTAGGTAGGTTCCTGTATGTGAGAAGGTAGCCGCCCAGAGTGGCAAGGATTTATTTTGTGTTTTATTTTATTTTGATGTTTTTGACGCTTGCAGTCTGGTGAAGAAAATTGCATGAATAAACCAAACTGTTTGCGACCACTTCTCGGTTATCTCCCTGCGTAACGGACCCCCCAAAGGGGTCATCCATACCCGCCACAGAGCTAAAGTCCCCTCACAATATATATATATATATATATATATACATAAATACAAATATATAAATATATATAGATGTAGCACCCTACTAGGTAGGTGCTAGTAAGAAGCATATGGGTGGCCCTGTCTGCATATCAAGGGGGGCTGATCAATTTGTTAGGCCGTCATGTGTTACTCAGGGTGTCTGTTGAATCTGGGGAGTCTCCCCACTATGTCCAATGAGGTCTCTCATTGGAAAGTGGAGGAAACCTAGCCAATAGTACACCAGGGCTTGTATCTATCCCAGAGGGCAGATTCTGCCGCAATGCATCCTGGGATGGGGTATAAGTCTGAGGGGAGCACATGACAGAGGGTCTTTGGCGGGAAGCAGAGTCCCAGAAGGAGGGTGACGGCTGTCTCTCCTCCTGTCAGCGCAAGTGAGAGTGTCCTGGGCGGTCGGCCTATAGGAAGAAGGTTGAGTTGGGCTGCAGAGAGGGATCCAGAGTGCTGTCGACCGAGTGGAGCTGCTGGGCAGAAGTTTCGGGGGAAAACAGTATCATGAGTACTTGGGACTGCCCAGGGGTCTGCCTAGGAGAGGGGACCACTCTAGAAGGTCAAGGGGATCCAGGAGCCAGCTAACCTGAGGAGAAGGTTTAGAGAAAACGGGTGCAAGTGTTGAAGCCCTGAAGATAAGTGAGAGAAAGAGGGGGCCCTGAAGTGTTTTGCAGTGCAGCAGCAGCATACATAGCTACCTCAGCAAGGAGTGCTTAGGGAGCTAAAGAAAGGACTTCTTTAACCACTTGCCGACAGCTCACATGGGTACTACTGCGGCAAAGTGGATTGTTATCGTCCAGCGACGTAGACCTACGTCGCTGGACTCCTCCCCTTGTGGGTGGCGCGCACGCACCGCCGGAGGCTTGCTCCCACTGTATTCAGTTACAGAGGGAGTCAGGCCAGGGGAGGAGCAGCGATGATCACCGCCGCTCTTCCCCGATCGTCGGGGATCGAGTGTGGAGATCCGCCCGCTTGTGTAAACAAAGCGACGGATCTCCTAAGTGACAGGCAGGGGGTCAGATTGCAGGATGCATAGATGAACCTGCGATCTGTGCCTGTGTCACATAGTCCCCTCCCCCCACACACGTTAGTAAGCACCAGGCATACATTAACCCCTTGATCACCAATAAAAGTTAACCCCTTCCCTGCCAGTGTCATTTTTACAGTAACAGTGCATATTTATAGCACTGATTACTGTAGTAATGTCACTGGTACCCCCAAAAATGTCAGTCAAGGGTCCGTTCTGTCCGCTGCAATGTTGCAGTCCCGCAAAGAAAATCGCAGATCGCCGCCAGATCGCCGCCATTACTAGTTAAAAAAAAACAATAAAAATTACATAAATTTCCCGTAGTTAGTAGCTGCGATAACTTTTGCGCAAACCAATCAAAATACGCTTATTGCGATTTTTTTTTTTACCAAAAATATGTAGCAGAAAACAAATTGGTCTGAAATGTTAAAAAATTTTGATTTTTACATTTTTTTTTTTTTGGGGGGGGGGGGGGGGTGGAATTTCATATAAAAAATGTGAAAAATATTGTTATTTTTTCAAAATTGTCGCTTTTTTGTTTATAGCGCAAAAAGTAAAAATCGCACAGGTGATCAAATACCACCAAAAGAAAGCTCTATTTGTAGGGAAAAAAGGACATAAATTTAATTTGGGTACATCATCGCACGACCGCGTAATTGTCTGTTAAAATAACGCAGTGCCGAATCGCTAAATATGGCCTGGTTAGGAATGGGGTAAAATCTTCCGGTCTTAAAGCAGTTAAAAAAACGCTCATTGAGAATTTTTTTGTCAAAGACATGTAGCTAAATACATTTTGGCCTAAATATATGACAAAAATTGAATATATTGGATATTTTTTAACTGTCAAAGTAGAAAAATATTGTTATTTTTTCAAAATTGTTACATAGTTACATAGTTGGTGAGGTTGAATAAAGACAAAAGTCCATCCAGTTCAACCTGTGTAGATGTGTGTGGCTGTAATCATCTTGCATACCCCTGAATGTTCTGATCCTTGAGATGTACGTCTAAGAGTCTTTTGAAAGCCACCATACTACCCGCAGAAACCACCTCATGTGGTAGAGAATTCCACAATCTTGTAGCCCTAACAGTAAAGAACCCCCCACGTTGCCTGAGGTTAAAACGCTTCTCCTCTAATCGCATTGTATGCCCCCGAGTTCTCATGCAATCCCTTCGACTGAACAGCTTTTTTTCTAAGCCTAGATCCCCATTTAGATATTTAAAAATTGCTATCATGTCCCCCCTCAGGCGTCTCTTCTCCAGGGAGAATAAATCAAGCGATTGCAGACACTCCTCATAATCAAGGTCCTCCAATCCCCTAATTAGTTTAGTTGCCCTTCTCTGGACTCTCTCCAGCTCCAACACATCCCTTCTGAGGACTGGTGACCAGAACTGGACCGAATACTCCAGATGAGGTCAGACCAGAGTTTTATAAAGTGGAAGGATTATAGTCTTATCTCTGGAATACATCCCTTTCTTTATGCATGCTAATATTCTGCTAGCCTTGGCAGCTGCCGCTTGACATTGCATGCTGTTGCCTAGTCTATCATCAACCAAGACTCCCAGATCCTTCTCCATTTTTGATTCTCCCAAGGGTTCCCCTCCTAACGTGTATTGTGCTTTTATGTTTCTAGTCCCCAAGTGTAAAACCTTACATTTCTCCACGTTAAACCTCATTTGCCATGTCTTTGCCCACTCCGTTATTTTGTCCAGGTCATTCTGTAGGATATCTGCTTCATGCTGTGCTGTTATTGTCCTGCCTAATTTTGTGTCATCTGCAAAAACTGATATTGAACTACTGATCCCGTCCTCAATGCTGTTTATGAATAAATTGAACAAGGTTGGTCCTAGGACTGAGCCTTGGGGGACCCCGCTTACTACCTCAGACCAGTCTGAGTACGCGCTGTTTATTACCACCCTTTGGACACGCCCTTTTAGCCAGTTCCGTATCCAAGAGCAAACCCTGCTGTCGATACCTGCAGACCTTATTTTATAAATAAAGCGCTTATGGGGAACTGTATCAAACGCCTTAGCAAAATCTAGGTACACCACATCCACTGGTCTGCCCCTATCTAGCTCACAGCTCACCTCCTCGTAGAATGTTAAGAGATTGGTTTGACAAGAACGCCCATTTGTAAACCCGTGCTGGTTACTACTGATGATGCTGTTGTCCTTAGCAAACTCTACGATATAGTCCCTTATCATCCCCTCCAGAAGTTTACATACTACTGATGTCAGACTGACAGGCCTATAATTTTCCGGTATATGCCTCTGACCCTTTTTGAATATCGGAATCACGTTAGCTTTCCTCCACTCCCCTGGTACATCTCCTGTCCTAATACTGTCCGCAAAGATCAGGAACAGTGGTCTGGATATAACCTTACTGAGTTCCTTGAGTACTCTCGGATGTACGCCATCCGGGCCTGGTGATTTGTTTGTGTTGAGTTTATCCAGCCTTTCCCTGATTTCACCCTCTGCTAGCCATAGTGGCAAGTTCTGTGTATTACTACTAACTATACAGTCATGGTCAGTGTACCCCTCCGATTCCTGTGTAAAGACTGATGAGAAAAAAGCATTCAGTACGGTTGCTTTTTCAGTGTCCTCTGTAACCATCCTCCCATCATTGTTAATTATGTGTGCAATATGCTCTGCCCTAGTTTTTTTGCTGTTGATATACTTAAAGAATTTCTTTGTTTTTTTTTTGCTATCCTCCGCTATTTGTCTCTCAAAGTCTATTTTAGCCATCTTGATTTTGTGTTTACACTTCCTATTTGCCTCCTTGTATTGGTCGAAAGCCAATACTGTGCCCTCTGATTTATATTTCCTGAAGGCCAATTTTTTTCCCCTAATAAGTTTTTTAACGCTCCGGTTTAGCCAGCCAGGTTTGGCTTTGTCCCTTCTAAATTTATTTCCCATAGGAATGCACTGCAAGATGCCTTTGCTTAATATGTTCCTAAAGCATTCCCATTTTTCCTCTGTGGTCAGGGATCCCAGGGTTCGGTCCCAGTTTACCCTTTCCATCAACAAGTACAATTTTGGAAAGTTTGCCCTTCTGAAGTTAATGGTTCTTATGTTCCCCACTTGCCTTGCTATATTGTTATTTACGCTAAATGTGATCATCCTGTGATCGCTAGAGCCCAGGTTGTCCTGGACTCCTACCTCCGAGATTAGGTCTGGGTCATTAGTGATCAATAGATCCAGGATTGTGTTTTCTCTGGTAGGGGAATCCACCAACTGTGACATGTAATTATCCTGTAAGGTTTCCGTGAATTGACGGCCCTTATGTGAGTGTGTAGTCCCCTCTCCCCAGTCAATGTCGGGATAATTGAAGTCCCCCAATATGATGACTGTCACTTTTTTTAATTAATATCGCAAAAAATGAAAATTGCACAGGTGATCAAATACCACCAAAAGAAAGCTATGTTTGTGGGAGAAAAAGGACGTAAATTTAGTTTGGGTACGGCATTGCATGACCACGCAATTGTCAGTTAAAGTCGCACAGTGCCGAATCGCAAAAAGTGGCCTGGACGCAAGACAGCAAAATCCTCCTGTGGTAAAGTGGTTAAGTGAGAAAGTAGTCCAAGGTCAGTTTGGAGTTAATGGGCATCAAAGTTCGCAAATAAACCTAAAAAACCCAAAGATACTGGACTGATCGTTGTCTCAGCGCTCACACTGGGAGAAATATGCACAAGGGTACTTTTGAAGCACCCGGTGGCCCAGGGGTACCCATATCCAGCAAAACGTCTGGGAATCCTGCTACATACACATATATATATATATATATATATATATATATATATATGTGCGTGAGTGTATATATACTTATTTTACATATATTTTATATATATATATATATATGTGTGTGTGTGTGTGTATGTATGTATATATATATATATATATATATATATATATATATATATATATATATATATATATATATATATGTGTGTGTGTATATATATATATATATATACATACACATATATATAGGAAGGCGGAGCCTGGAGTTTATGGGTTTGGTCACGCCTATAGCTTCTAGTCTCTCCGCTCACCGTACTGCAGAGCAGCACGAGGACGCTTCCGGGTCAGCCTAGCAGGCACCCGGCAAATGTGAGTACTTGGGTGGAGGCAGGTGGCTCGCTCCCCCCCCCCCACAATCCGTTTTATTTTTTCCCTACCACACTCAGCACTTCCTCGCAGCAGCATTGCCTTTAGGGTAGACTCCACCCCCTCTGCCAGCACCTCCCCATGCACGGGCTGCAGCATCCATCCTCCCTTGCTTCCTTCCTTCCTGTCACTCGCTGGGTCGGCTCTCAGCACCTGCCGGGGGTGCTCCGCGGCCTCCCTCATGGGGTGGGTGGGGCCAGGGGGGTGGTGACCTCATTCTCAGGCACAGTAGACCCGGTGTAACATTAAAAGACCCTACCCCGTGAAAATTCCCTAACCTCATCACTTCTGGTGCACGTACGTCATGCATCAGCTGAGCCGCTTCCCAGTGCGTATGCTCAGGCAGTAAATGATCAGCTCACACCGGAAGTGACGAGGGTAGGGAATTTTCACAGGGTAGGGTTTTTTAACGTTACAACAGCTTCCCGTGAAATAACCCTACCCTCCTTCCCAAGCGTTGGGTTAGCAAATGATGTCGGCTTCCCATGAAAATACCCTACCCTCGTTCCCCGGCGGGTCGAGGAAAATGTAAAAGTGTCTCCTAATGGAGGAAAATTTAAAAAAAAGATATATATATATATTTTATCATTCCATTTCAATTAACACATATACATTTTTCATTAGGAGGCACTTTTAAAATTTTCTGGACCTGCCGGGGAACGAGGGAAGGGTATTTTGACGGGAAGCCGCCGCTTTAAGGACTGGGAACGAGGGTAGGGTTTTTTCACGGAAGCCGAGATCATTTACTGTGCGCGCATGCACACTAGGAAGCGGCTCAGCTGATGACTGACTTCCCCTAACAGGATGTGACGAGGGTAGGGAATTTTCACGGGTAGGGTTTTTTAACAGAACACCGGCTCCCCTGACTCATTCCGCTCATCCATCCGTCATGCAGGTCACATCCCAAGCCCTGACCACATGTTTTCATGTGCGGTTCCATCCAGTATCACTTGCAGGAACATTCTGCCCTGATACTTACCACGATTCTCACAGATCCACACATGGGCCGTTCTTAATTAAAAAAAAAAAACACAGTTCATACTGCATTTGCTTTCCTGCAATCTTTCCATGCTCAGTTGATATCTTTCCATGATCAGTAGATATCCCTTCATGGGGGGCTGCATTGATACTTTGTCACTGCCCCCCCCCCCCCTGCATCTTATTTTCACATTTCCTTGTTGGGTGTCTATGGAAATACTAAAAGTATGGGTGGTTGCCGTCATCCCTAGATAATAGAACTGTATTTTGTAGGTTCCTCAAGCCAAAAGAAAATGGGATTGTGTAGGCAAAAACATAGCTTAAAAGATAATATTTATTTTGCAATTTACATACAAGGTGAAAGCAGTAAAGACAACAGTGGCAGTTACAACCGCTAGTTATTCTTATACTTTAGTCTATTGAGGTGATTCCGTCGTTTAAACTGTGGAGACATCCGGATTGGATGTGAGTCAAACAGACGGTTTTCCGACGCGTTTCAGCTGTAGAAATATAACAATGTAAAAAAAAACAAAATATAGAAAAACATATTACATTGTTATATTGTATTCATGCGTTACATTGTTGCTTCTGAGGAAGTATGAAAACTTAGGTATACCTTGCGGGACTGGAGTGAAAAGATGGGGTCTGCATAGCCACATGGACTCCCCTAAGGTGCAGCGAGATCCTGGTTCTGATGCGTGCCTGAATGAGGGCAATTATGTTGGATAAGTACTTTATAAGTTGATGTGTTATAAATCAACTGAGATAAGACATGATTTAGTCTTACGTTTTCAAGTGGAGTTGCAGGGCCTGCTAATATTGATTTGTCAAGGTAATTTTTCAAAGGGAAGGGTCCCAGATTGTTTGTAGCCGTCTAGTGATAGGCTCTGCGGGTAAGAAAAAATGGGGTAGGCTGGGTGATGTTGGTAATTAAATTTGGCTAAATTAGTCCGTGGTATGACTTACTTGAAAGACAGTATTTCTGGTAGATTTGGACGTCCCAAATGTTCCAATTCAGACCCCCCCTTGGGATGGAGTCTAAAAGGTAAAAATTTAAGATTATATACATGGATCCCAATGGGGATCAGTGGGGGTATATTGCAAATGATGGCAACCTACTATTATTTGTTACGTAGCCGAAATCCTCAGGATAGCTCATAGGAAACATTACATATGTCTTGGGTGCAGAAACCCCAGTATATAGTTTCTGTGTTCCTGATAGCAAAGCAGCAAAAAGTGGTTTGTGGCGATACCTTGACAAAGACTATATTTCTACAGGCGAAACGCGTCGGAAAACCGTCTGTTTGACTCACATCCAATCCGGATGTCTCCACAGTTTAAACGACGGAATCACCTCAATAGACTAAAGTATAAGAATAACTATCGGGTGTTACCGCCACTGTTGTCTTTACTGCTTTCACCTTGTATGTAAATTGCAAAATAAATATTATCCTTTGAGCTATGTTTTTGCCTACACAATCCCATTTTCTTTTGGCTTGAGGAACCTACAAAATACAGTTCTATTATCTATGGATGACGGCAACCACCCATACTTTTAGTATTTCCATAGACACCCAACAAGATTAATCACGGATGGGAATCATCCAACTCCTCAAATTAGTCTGTGGAATTCAACTACTAACATTTTTTATTACACATTTCTTATTTATGTCTTTTTGACCTTGGACATTTCATATCACTGACGGACTTCTTACTATAATAGTAAGAGTCAAATAATTATTTACCTTCTCTGAAATTTATTCAGACCTGGTTTCTAAACCCCCTATTTAGGAGGCTTATATACAGTACAATCGCCACAAACCCAAATCATGACTGAACTGACAGGCACAGAATGGGAGGACCTTATGTCTGGAATACAAAAAAACTTCCAAGAAAAAGATCAACAACAATCAGACACCTTAGGCCTCTTTTCCACCTTAAAAGAACTATGGAAAAAAAATCTGCTCTATATTGGCACATTCACTCCTTTGAACGCTATATCAAGGAAAACATAAATCCTATGGGTCTAAGAATCCAAATATTCCCCACTTTAGACAACATAACAAGTAGTCTAAAAACTGAATGGGAGGACATAATAAATACATGCTCAAAAAATCTTATGCGCTTACTACAGGAAGAATACAGAAAACAAACAGTTGTATTGGATGACGAGATAAAATCACTCTATACACAACTAAAACCACTAAAAAGTACTCCCCTCTACAGTGAGCAAGAATCAAAACTGAAAGCTCATATTGAAGAACATAGCCAAAACATTCTGAGGAACAAGGAAAAGAAATATTGGAGGGATAAAAATGCCTTCACACGGGGCAGGGCATACAGATGGAATAAATACAAAAGGCAAAACAGAAACCAATCTAAATCAAACAACTACTCCTCTGATTCATCCTCTGTTTCCCAAGCTTCAGTATCAGAAAGAACAGGATTCAGAAGAAGGGGACCCTTCTCTAAACAAAAGGGAGGGGGAGGCCAATACACCAAAACCAAACCTAGAGAGGAACCACCAAGTAATGAAATTACCGACGAGGAAGATAGAGATCAAGATCAAGACCAAGATGTTGAGGAAAGACAAGGTCCAATAAAACATCACGACATCTTTACACATTCTAAAACCAAAGACAAGACTACAAAACCCAAACAACAGAAAGCTTTTTTAGGGAAACAGAAACTCCCAGCAAACTCACAGAACCAACAAGAGTGAACAGTCATAATGTAGATACAAAATCTGTAATAAATCTCTCATCCAGGGGCGGACTGAGAACCCTCAGGGCCCCCGGGCAAAATAAATCAAGGGCCCCCGCCCAGGCCCCACCCATGTCCCGCCTCCAGCCACACCCTTGTCCCGCCTCCAGCCACACTCTACACAATCTTTAGACACAAGGAACAAAAGTGCAATCATTTATAAACGAGTGCAATATAAAGTACATTACCAATAATAAACAGACAAACCAAGACCAGTGCATTACAAAATCATAACTAGATAAAACCAGAGCATTACAATGGTAAATTGCCAGGTCTAGCTGGACTAAGGTTGCCACCTCATCCCTTTAATCCAGGACACACATGAATTACACAGGTTCTGAGGCTAATATAATGCACATAAGGCACCAAATGAGTTTAATTACCATAATCAGCCACAGAACCTGTGTAATTAATGTGTGTCCTGGTTTAACCGCTTGCCGACTGCCCGCCGCAGATGTACTGTGGCAAGCAGCCGCTCCCAGGCAAATTGCCGTACATGTACGGTGGTCGCTCTGGGGAGTCTAGGGGGCAAGCATGTGCCGCTGCCAGCACACTCCCGTCCCCGCTCGTCAGCGGAGAAGCCAGCACGTGTGTCAGATGGCTCAGATTGCCGCCTGACACCTGCAATCTCTCCCCGCTGAGAGAAAAAGGCGGTCGGCTGTTGTAAACACAACTGACCGTTCTTCTCCCTGGAATGATCACAGAGACCACGGTTCCTTCTATATAGGATCGTATGTCTCTGTGATCATTTCACAAGTCCAACCCCCCCCCAGTTAGAATCACTCCCCTAGGCTTACATTTAACCCCTTGATCACCAACAGTAATAACCCCTTCCCTGGCAATAGCATTATTACAGTAACAGTGCATATTTTTAGCACTGATTACTGTAGTAATATCACTGGTACCCCCAAAAGTGTCAAAAATGTCAGTTAGGGGTCCGATCTGTTCGTCGCAATCCCGCAAAAAAATCGCAGATCGCCGCCATTACTAGTAAAAAAAAAGAAAAAAATACAATAAAAATTACATAAATCTTTCCCGTAGTTAGTAGACGGGATAACTTTTGCTCAAACCAATCAAAATACCCTTTTTGCGATTTTTTTTTATACCAAAAATATGTAGCAGAAAACAAATTGGCATAAAATGTTAAAAAAAAATTAGATTTTTAAATATTTTTTATAGAATGTCATATAGCAGAATGTGAAAAATATTGTTTTTTTTTTTTCAGAATTGTCGCTTTTTTGTTTATAGCTCAAAAAATTAAAATCGCAGAGGTGATCAAATACCACCAAAAGAAAGCTCTATTTGTGGGGGAAAAAAGGACGTAAATTTTGTTTTGGTGCAGTGTCACACGACTGCGCAATTGTCCGTAAAAGTAACGCAGTGCCGAATTGCAAATAGGGCCTGGTCAGGAAGGGGGCAAAATCTTCCGGGGCCAAAGTGGTTAAAGGGATGAGGGGGGGAATTAAATGGTGCAATAGTGAATTGTTAGGTCAGGGGGAGAATCACATTGTAACAGTGGGGGGGGGGGGGGGTTTAGGCAGTGGAGAATTACCAGGTCTGGGGGTGGGGGGGGGGGGGGGTCGGGTCACATATACAGTTTTGTGCAGACACCTATAAGTGGTATTTGCAGTATGACAGATGGTGTTGCATTTAAAGGGACTGATGGAATAGGATGTTATGGATACACCAATATAAAGTCAGGTAGTATCAGTGGAGGTTGGGAATGGGGTGACAGTGAATTGGCAGGGAAAGGGGGGGGGATAGGTAGTAGTGAATGATTAGGTCTGAAGGGGATCACATATTGGGGGTGGGGGTAGTAGTGAATGATCAGGTCTGGGGGGGGGGAATCACAGTGTGGTGCTGAATTTGGGGGGGAGATCATATATTGGTGTGGGGGAGGGGGGCAGTGCTGAATCGTCAGCCCCGAGTGTCAGTGGTGAATTGTGTGGTGGGGAATGAGAGCGGTGGTGAATTTGGGGGAGATCACATATTGGTGGGGTGTCGGTAGTGAATTGTGTGGTGTAAAGGGGGGGAGGGTGCCACATCAGTGGTGAATTTGGTGGGGAGATCACAAGTTAGAGTGGGGGGTGTCAGTGGTGAATTGTGTGGTTTGGTAGGGGGGGGCCTACACTACCACTGTATCATAACCCCCCCACACAATTCACCACTGATCTCCTCACCAAATTCACCACTGCTGTGTCATTTTCCCCGAATGAAACAGCAGTGGTGAATTTGGTGGGGAGATCACATATTGGTGGGGGGTTCAGTGGTGAATTGTGTGGTGTGAGGGGGGGTGACACAGCAGTGGTGAATTTGGGGGCGATCACATATTGGTGGGGGTGTCAGTGGTGAATTGTGTGGTGTGGGGGGTATGACACAGCAGTGAATTTGGGGGGAGATCACATATTGGTGGGGGTGTCAGTGGGGAATTGTGTAGTGTGGGGGGTGACACAGCAGTTGTGAATTTGGGGGCAATCACATATTGGTGGGGGTGTCAGTGGTGAATTGTGTGGGGGGGGTATGACACAGCGGTGAATTTGGGGGGAGATCACATATTGGTGGGGGTGTCAGTGGTGAATTGTGTGTGGGGGGGTATGGCACAGCGGTGAATTTGGGGGGAGATCACATATTGGTGGGGGTGTTAGTGGTGAATTGTGTGTGGGGGGGGTATGACACAGCGGTGACACCATGGGAACCCCAGCCAGGCCCCTCCTCCCATGGAAGCAGCGCCGGTGTACACCTGATGCCGGGCCCCTCCCCTCCTCTCACTTCCACAGCGCCAGCCGCAGGGCTCCTCCCACTTCCAAAGCGCCGGTGTACACCTGATGCCGGGCCCCTCCCCTCCTCTCACGTCCACATCGCCGGCCGCAGGGCTCCTCCCACTTCCAAAGCGCCGATGTACACCTGACGCCGGGCCCCTCCCCTCCTCTCCCGTCCACAGCGCCAGTCGCAGGGCTCCTCCGACTTCAAAAGCGCCGGTGTACACCTGATGCCGGGCCCCTCCCCTCCTCTCACGTCCACAGCGCCGGCCGCAGGGCCCCTCCCCTCCTCCCACTTCCATAACGCCGGGCTCTGATAGCCCGATGTTGTCTCTGAGACAACATCGGGTGAATTAATGCTGTAGTGGGCGGCGGGTCGCCTTCCTGACCGGGCCTTCCTTCCCGGCCGGGCCCTCGGACCACGTCCGAAGTGCCCGACCGCTCAGTCCGCCCCTGCTCTCATCTCACAATTTAACTGAAGGTGAAAAGGAAGTTCTGACTTTGGGGCTCTCATTTTGCCCCAACAAACAAACTGACAAATTTGAAACAATAAAAGACATACATCTCTTTGCCAGAAAACTACTACTAAAAAGTCTTTATAACAAACAAACCCCGGAAACAACACAGAACCCAGGACTCACAGCCGCGGAGTTCCATGCTATTAGGGATCTGAATATTCTTTTGGAGGAAGGCGGATTAGATGATTGGGTAGATGAAGAGGATACAACTACACATGAGGAAGAAAGCGAGGATGAAAATGAGGAAGGAACTAGCATCAGACCAGACTTTCAAAAGAAATCAAGCAAATTCCCTGCACTTAGTCCTAATCCTACAATATCACTCTTTGTGAGACTGTTTTGCTTGCGTTTCTAGCAAGGGTTACTTTGCGGTACAACCAAGGAAGCTCAGACCTCTGCAGGGTATAAATGTACTTTTACTAAACAAGAGCATGCTGTACATCATCAGCCCGACTAGCAGTTGAACGCACACACTCTCAAGCAACTGCTAGTTGGCCTTTTAAAACCTTAAGTCCATCCTCTGCCTTCTCCCTTCTCTGTGATTCTATATAGAGAGCATGTAGAAAGTACCAACCCAATGTGGACACTGTCCTCTTCTCTGCTTTACTTAAACCAAACCCCTTAAGGCTAAAATCTACAAAATGATCTGAGACTTTATCACCCCAAGTTTTATTCAAGGGAGAAGCATACTTTGCAAATACTTTAGCAAGAGGCTCCCACTCATTTTTTCTGGCCCAGATAGGTAAACTGCACACTTCCTTCTGGACACCAGACCTCTCTGCAGCCTTGCTTTTCCTAAACAGCTTACACAGCATTTTTACCCAGCACAAGCTACACAATACACCACAGAAAACAGGTCTGCTTTAGTTGAATTTATAGCGCAATCCCGGACGAGCCCCAAATGTTTTGCTTGCGTTTCTAGCAAGGGTTACTTTGCGGTACAACCAAGGAAGCTCAGACCTCTGCAGGGTATAAATGTACTTTTACTAAACAAGAGCATGCTGTACATGCAAACTATTACAATATTAGGAACATATCACAAGACTGGCAGATATAACAATGCCTAACACATGAACAGCCTATGGTCTGTAAACAGCAGAAATACGCTTCTTAAACATACAACACTTGTCCCAAGAATATTGAAATACTTAGCTTTGGGTAGTTGTGATTCCAATGGATGTCTGCAGCAACAAGACAAAGAGGTCCTCGCCGCATGTTTTCTCCAACTACAAACGAACAAACAAGCCAGGCTGCAGCCTGGATGTTTAAGGGCCAAAAGGTGAGGTAGAACAGAGCTTTTCTCATGCAAATTGACTCTTTTATAATCCTGTACACAGAAAAACCTCCCACAGGAAGTGGTCATATCTTTTGACCACATCCTAGGTCACTTTGAGTGAGGTCATCCACACATGGCTGCACCTCCCCCCTAAAAGCACATGGTTCATTAAATATGCGGCAGCCATTTTAAAACTACCTGTTGGTGAGAGAAATTATTTTACACATGGATGGGAACATTTGTAAAAAATCCACAACTGATACAATCCACCTCTTGATCCCATACATTGGCAATAATTACCAACATTACAAACATTTCTACTTCTTTACAAAAAAAAAAAATCTACAACATGCACAAGCTAATTATCTTAAGCATGTACAATGTGTATGCAATACAAACTTCAACATCTCTTAAAGCCTTTGCCAGGAAAGGGCAAAAATAAACCCCCCGTATCATCTGAGCGGTCAGACCAAGTCCCTGGCAGCTACAACATTACTTTAAACAGGGTTAGCAATGTCCTTGGCAGTCTGTGGAAAGAAAATCCTAAATGATGAAAGTTCTTTGTCCTCCTCCTGGTAAATGCTCAGATGTAAGTCCACTCCAATTAAGCCACCATCAGGAAATCATCTGCATCTTCCTCAGGCTCTCATCTTCTGGTCTGTCCCATCCCATCCCGTTTTGTCATTTGCTCTGCCCGGTCCACCTCTCGGTGCTTGGTACCTTAAAAATTAGAGACAAAGCGGATTATATGTTCCTTCCACCTGTGCCAAAAAACATAGCTCACTGCTCACATTTAACTGCAAAACTGTTATAGGGTGCCCAATGTTGCTTGGTTACATTTTCACTGAAAGGCTTTGACTTCCAACGAAAGGAATAAACTTGCATGTTTCTCTGTGCTGTCCTGCGAATACTGGCCTGCTGTTGTCCAATCGTCACAGCATGGTAGTATTTAGCAAAATGCCCCATTCTATAACAGCAATAACACTTAATGTGGCTGAATAAACCATTCCCATTCACTTGTTTCCAGTTCTCAAACAAAGCTGGTGTGGGGATCCCATCTATTTCCCCTTTTGGGACCCCTGCCTTAAGTAAATCAGTCCACATGTTTCTTCTGGAGACCATAGGCCTTGTCTTCCTTGCAGGCTTAGGGCCTTTGTCCTTTGTTACATCATTAGAAATGCTTATGAGGGCTGCACACCGCTCATTCAAATCTTCAGCTCTGCCTACAGAAGTTTGAACACACTTCAAAGCCACTGCAGGTTTAACTTTACCTAAATACTTTTACTTGCTTGCAGTTTCTTCGGTCACCACTGCAAGCTGCTCCTTGGGCTCAATTTGAATAGGCCCCTTTTCCACTTCATTCATTTCATCACAAGCACTATTCCACATTATTGGACTTGCATGAAACTCATTCAGATCATCACAATCATCAGAATAAGACAGATAGTCATCATCTGAAACATCAAACTCTATCTCGTCATCCTTATTGGAGGAGACATCCTCACAATCCCAGTTTTGGGATGTGACAATGGCACGTACCCTAGGTTTACTAACAGGTTTTCGGCCCTTCCTTTCCCTTAAGGCATTAATTGATTTGGACATGAGGGCTGCACACCGCTCTTGCAAATCATCAGCCCGACTAGCAGTTGAACGCACACACTCTCAAGCAACTGCTAGTTGGCCTTTTAAAACCTTAAGTCCATCCTCTGCCTTCTCCCTTCTCTGTGATTCTATATAGAGAGCATGTAGAAAGTACCAACCCAATGTGGACACTGTCCTCTTCTCTGCTTTACTTAAACCAAACCCCTTAAGGCTAAAATCTACAAAATGATCTGAGACTTTATCACCCCAAGTTTTATTCAAGGGAGAAGCATACTTTGCAAATACTTTAGCAAGAGGCTCCCACTCATTTTTTCTGGCCCAGATAGGTAAACTGCACACTTCCTTCTGGACACCAGACCTCTCTGCAGCCTTGCTTTTCCTAAACAGCTTACACAGCATTTTTACCCAGCACAAGCTACACAATACACCACAGAAAACAGGTCTGCTTTAGTTGAATTTATAGCGCAATCCCGGACGAGCCCCAAATGTTTTGCTTGCGTTTCTAGCAAGGGTTACTTTGCGGTACAACCAAGGAAGCTCAGACCTCTGCAGGGTATAAATGTACTTTTACTAAACAAGAGCATGCTGTACATGCAAACTATTACAATATTAGGAACATATCACAAGACTGGCAGATATAACAATGCCTAACACATGAACAGCCTATGGTCTGTAAACAGCAGAAATACGCTTCTTAAACATACAACACTTGTCCCAAGAATATTGAAATACTTAGCTTTGGGTAGTTGTGATTCCAATGGATGTCTGCAGCAACAAGACAAAGAGGTCCTCGCCGCATGTTTTCTCCAACTACAAACGAACAAACAAGCCAGGCTGCAGCCTGGATGTTTAAGGGCCAAAAGGTGAGGTAGAACAGAGCTTTTCTCATGCAAATTGCCCCTTTTATAATCCTGTACACAGAATAACCTCCCACAGGAAGTGGTCATATCTTTTGACCACATCCTAGGTCACTTTGAGTGAGGTCATCCACACATGGCTGCACCTCCCCCCTAAAAGCACATGGTTCATTAAATATGCGGCAGCCATTTTAAAACTACCTGTTGGTGAGAGAAATTATTTTACACATGGATGGGAACATTTGTAAAAAATCCACAACTGATACAGAGACAAACAAGCCAGGAAATTGAGAAACTTGGCAAATATCAACACAAAAAAGACAATTTGACCAAAATACAAAGAAGCTCTCTCCTAAGCCTGCAAAAAAACGAATCCATCGTTATAAAAGAGGCCGATAAAGGAGGGAACATAGTGGTGATGGATAAATCCCACTATAAACAAATGTCCTTGAAACTACTCGAAAACCGGCAATGCTACAAACCAATCTCCCCAGTCCTCATAAAAGCCTATAATGATGAATTCTATCGGAAAATCGATCGATCACTCAACAATGGCACGATATCCAAAACTCTATGGGAATATATCCGTACACCATATCCATGCACTCCAACCTTTTACGCGTTGCCAAAGGTACATAAGAACGTTCAGAATCCACCGGGAAGACCAATAGTATCAGGAAACGGCAATATCACGGAAAAAATCAGCCAGGTCATAGACTCCTACCTTAGACCTCATGTGATGAACCTTTCATCCCATATAAAAGATACAATCCACTTCCTACAGATTGTGGAGGGAATGGAAGTCCCAGGAGACGCTTATCTAGTGACTATTGATGCAGAGTCACTTTATAATAGCATCCCCCACGAAAAGGGAATTAAAGTCATCAAACATGTATTGGAACAACAAAGCCTGCATGACCAAGCATTTAACAGTTTTATTTTATCCATGCTGGAGCACATATTTTCTTACAATTATTTTTCCTTTTCAGGCTCCTATTACCTGCAAATTTGTGGCGTAGCGATGGGGACCACTTATGCCCCCCTCCTACGCCAACCTATATCTGGGGTCATGGGAACAAGACTTCCTATCCAGTGAGGACAACAATGACCATTCACAACACATAATGTTGTGTCTCAGGTTCATAGATGACCTTTTTATAATTTGGAATGGTCCTGAACAAAAACTTAAAAATTGCATCCAAAAAATGAACAAGAACAGCTTTAATCTTTTTTTCACAATGACCTATGATACACAACAGGTAACCTTCCTTGATACCGTAGTCAAAAAAGACAGATCAGGAAGGCTACAGACCAGTCTACACAGAAAGGACACAGCTGGAAATACTATTTTGCATGCTGACAGCTTCCACCCAGCACCACTAATACAATCCATACCCTACAGCAGGGGTACTGAATTAAAATTCATGGAGGTCCGCTTAGTAAAATCTTTTTCCAGCGGAGGTCCGAATCATGTTTGTGATTTGATTCAGATCCTTTACATTACAGCACCCTCTCCTAGGCGTTCCCATCTCTGCAGCTGGGGAATGCAGGTGAAACTGCACATGTTCCCGGCCCACAGAGGAACATGCCACACTTCAGCACAGCTTGGTGCTGCGCAATTTAAAAAAAGGGCCAGGGACTTGTTTTCCTGCATTTCTCATGGGTAGTGCAGCCCATTAAAATGAATGGGCTGACCTACCTGTGACACTGAGCCCCATATCACAATCCCATCCTTGCATCCGTTCCACATTGTCCACTGCACATCACAGTTCCCTCCCCCCTTTGTGTTATCATACCCCCTTAACATCAACACCCTTCTTATCCCCTCATTACAGTACCCAACTCCCCTACATTACTATCCTCAGCCCCCCATCACAGTACTCAGCCTACCAAATACAGTACTCAGCTCCCCCACATTGTCCTCAGCTCCCCATTAACGTATTCAGTCCCCCCCCCCTGACATTATAGTACTCAGCCTTAACCCCCATTCCCCCCACATCAAAGTCCTCAGTCCCCCACACATATCACAGTCCTCAGCCCCCCACACATATCACAGTCCTCAGCCCCCCACACATATCACAGTCCTCAGCCCCCCACACATATCACAGTCCTCAGCCCCCCACACATATCACAGTCCTCAGCCCCCCATACACATTAGAGTACATAGCCCCCATACACATTAGAGTACATAGCCCCCATACACATTAGATTACATAGCCCCCATACACATTAGAGTACATAGCCCCCATACACATTAGATTACATAGCCCCCATACACATTAGATTACATAGCCCCCATACACATTAGAGTACATAGCCCCCATACACATTAGATTACATAGCCCCCATACACATTAGAGTACATAGCCCCCATACACATTAGATTACATAGCCCCCATACACATTAGAGTACATAGCCCCCATACACATTAGATTACATAGCCCCCATACACATTAGATTACATAGCCCCCATACACATTAGAGTACATAGCCCCCATACACATTAGATTACATAGCCCCCATACACATTAGAGTACTCTTCTTTGCTGTACTCAGTGTCTCTCCCCCTTCCTACATTACGTCTCCCCTACCTTACACAGCCAGGAGAACTCGAGGCATAGCAGGTCTGGAGGAAGGAAGCTGCAAGATGGTGATTGGTTGCTTAGACTGCCATTCATCTTGGCAACCAATCACTGACTGTTCACCTCGGGCAGTTACCGCCCTCCCTTCAGAACTGTCCCGCCCTCCCTACAGAACTCACGCTGTCGGCCCTGCAAGTCTGCAAAGAAATCACAGCTGAAAGGAGAGCAGGCTGATAAATGGCATGACAGCTGCGGTCCGGGAGGGGGAAGGATGGGGGCCGGGAACGGACCGCGGGCCGCCATTTAGTGATGCCTGCCCTACAGCCAATTCCTTCGAATAAAACGGAATTGTACCAGCTATGAAGATTTCCAGAGAGAATCGGACGCCTTGACTGAACGACTACTAAAAAGAGGATACACCAAATCATGCCTCAGAAGAGCTTTCAACCGGGTGAGAACACAGGAAAGACAGGACATACTCTTTAAGCCAACAACTAAAACCTCCCTAGACGTGGAAAAAGAGACTCCCTGCATCATACTGAGATACACCGACCAACATCAACAAATCCGAAAAATAATACAAAAAAATTGGAACATTCTGACACAGGATAACACCACCAAGGAACTCATCTCTGATGCACCAGCTATTACGTTCAGGAAAGCGGGCTCAATAAAAGATTCACTAGTTCAAAGTGAATATCATGATGCCTCTAGAAAAGACCCCTGCCGAGACAAGGGGACATACCCCTGTGGCAGCTGCAAACAATGCGGTGTAATCCGTAAAAGCAAGTCAAAAATACTTCCCAATGGTGAATTATTCCAACCCAAACACTTCGTCAATTGCAAGACGAAGGGAGTCGTGTACATCATGGAATGTGAATGTGGAAGCTTCTATATATGAAAGACTCGCCAGGAATTCGGCAATCGAGTCAACAAACATGTGCAAAGTATGTCCATCGCAAACTTCTACCTCCCACTCGGCAGAAATGTCAAAGCCCCCCATCATAATAGGATGCCCAAAGTTACTTTCTCCGCTTTGGACCGGGTCCATATACCTTCTCGAGGGGGGGACTGGAATAAGGTCCTCCTACAAATCGAGATGCGATGGATCAAAAGACTAAATGCGACTGTACCCCCAGGCCTCAATGATCACGAAAGTTATCGACCATTCCTGGAGGGGTTCTCCTCCGGGAAAACTGATTAACTCCCTGACATAAACCACAAGAAGCTTATATCCGGACTGAGATCTCAATCGGGGGATCGACTATATTTAGTATTACCCACACCAGACACATAGGACCTCTACAATCTAATGCCAGTTCCTTCGGTTTTTTTCTTTTGGGTAAAAATGACCATTGTACAAAAATCACTAATTGAAATGTTCAATAAGAATCGTGTGTCAGATTGCACCTTAACAGGTCCATTAATATATAACCTTATTATTTTTGAATAATGTTTATAGCGACTATATTGTACTGATGCTTCTCAGTAATCTATGGAAACAAACAACTGGGGAACCTTGCCCCTGAGGGGGAGTGATATGGGGGACGTTTGCTTCCACACAGGATTGCCCCCAGGTGCACCCGGCACGGTAAGCCCCGCAGGGGGCTTCTTTGTTGCAGCAGACAAAATCCCCTTATTCCATCTGGGATAGTGACAGTAATGTCACTGATCTGCTGACCGTGTCGGCGGCGAACCCATTGGAAAAGCCTCCCCTTGAAACCGGATCAATACACAGACTGTGCACGCAGGCGCAGCTGTGCACGTCCGGAGGTGTCCTGGGGATGCCTTACATCGCGATGCGCGGTTCCGCGCATGCGCGATGTATACAAAAGGACGCCGGGGATCCAAGCAAAGTGTCATTCTCCTCGAGGCAGATTGCCAGACCATTATTCTTGATCTTTAAGGATAGTTTACAGACAGGTATGGTGCCAGCTGATTGGAAAAAAGCCAACGTGGTACCAATATTTAAAAAGGGGCCGAGATATATCCCGGGTAACTATAGGTCGGTCAGCCTAACATCAGTAGTCTGCAAAATTTTGGAGGGGATGATAAGGGACCACATACAAGACTTTAGTAATGAAAACGGTATTATAAGTAGTAATCAGCATGGATTCATGAAAAATCGTTCATGCCAAACCAATCTATTAACCTTCTACGATGAAGTGAGCTGCCACTTAGATAAAGGTAAGCCTGTGGATGTGGTGTATCTGGACTTTGCAAAGGCCTTTGACACCGTTCCCCACAAACGCTTACTGTACAAACTAAGGAAGATAGGTATGGACCATAAGGTGAGTACCTGGATAGAGAACTGACTCCAGGGGAGAGTCCAGAGGGTGGTGATTAATGGGGAGTACTCTGATTGGGCGGGTGTGGAAAGTGGGGTCCCCCAGGGTTCTGTCCTGGGACCAATCCTGTTTAATTTATTCATAAATGATCTAGAGGAGGGGATATCTAGTACAATCTCAGTATTTGCAGATGATACTAAATTAGGCATGCCAATATCTTCTATGCAGGATGTGGAAATCTTGCAAGCAGACCTGAACAAAATAACGGGGTGGGCAACTACATGGCAGATGAGATTTAATGTAGAAAAATGTAAAGTAATGCACTTGGGGGCCAGAAACCAAAAAGCAAGCTACTCACTAGGGGGGGAACCTCTGGGTGAGTCTAGGATGGAAAGGGACCTGGGGGTACTGGTAAACAACAGGCTTGGAAGTGGCATGCAATGCCAAGCCGCTGCAAGCAAAGCCAACAGAATACTGGGTTGTATAAAAAAGGGGATTCACTCCAGAAATAAAGAGATTATTCTTCCACTCTACAAGACTCTGGTCCGGCCACATCTGGAGTATGCTGTCCAGTTCTGGGCACCGGTACTCAGGAAGGATGTGCTGGAACTGGAGAAAGTCCAGAGAAGGGCAACAAAAATAATTAGGGGAATGGAGGACATCAGCTATGAGGAAAGACTACAAGCACTGAACCTATTCTCTCTGGAGAAGAGACGATTGAGGGGGGATATGATATCAATGTACAAATACTGTACTGGCGACCCTAGCATAAGGAACAAACTATTCAGAGAAAGGAGATACAATAAGACACGTGGCCACTCACTAAAACTTGAGGAAAGGCGGTTTAACCTTAAAGTGCGTAAGGGGTTCTTCACTGTAAGAGCGGTAAGGATGTGGAATTCTCTTCCGCAAGCAGTCGTATCAGCGGGGAGCATTGATAGTTTCAAAAAACTATTGGATGGACACCTTAAAGACCACAACATACAGGGGTATACAATGTACGGTTAAAAGCAAACACACACACACATCATAGGTTGAACTGGATGGACTTGTGTCTTTTTTCAGCCTCACTAACTATGTAACTATATGTAACTATGTAACCGCACGGACTGAACAGATGCCTGACTCAGGCTCCACTAGCCACCAGGGAATCTGCAGGAACAGCCTCCTCAACTAGGTGCCATCTCCACTAGCCACCAGGAAATAGTAAGTACCCCCTACTAACTCCCATTAATACTAAGCTACAATCTAAATACCCAATGGCTAATGGTCAGTATACAATTTCCCCATAGGACAATTGACTATTTATTTTCATCACCAGCTAAATGCAAGTTGAATTATGCAAATTTTTAATCGACTACAAAATAAATTCAAACATAACTAAAAACCACTTTTTGCTGCTTTGCTATCAGGAACACAGAAACTATATACTGGGGTTTCTACACCCAAGACATATGTAAAGTTTCCTATGAGCTATCCTGAGGATTTCGGCTACGCAACAAATAATAGTAGGTTGCCTTCATTTGCAATATACCCCCACTGATCCCCATTGGGATCCATGTATATAATCTTACATTTTTACCTTTTAGACTCCATCCCAAGGGGGGGGTCTGAATTGGAACATTTGGGACGTCCAAATCTATCAGAAATACTGTCTTTCAAGTAAGTCATACCACGGACTAATTTAGCCAAATTTAATTACCAACATCACCCAGCCTACCCCATTTTTTCTTACCCGCAGAGCCTATCACTAGATGGCTACAAACAATCTGGGACCCTTCCCTTTGAAAAATTACCTTGACAAATCAATATTAGCAGGCCCTGCAACTCCACTTGAAAACGTAAGACTAAATTATGTCTTATCTCAGTTGATTTATAACACATCAACTTATAAAGTACTTACCCGACATAACTCCCCTCATTCAGGCACGCATCAGAACCAGGATCTCGCTGCACCTTAGGGGAGTCCCTGTGGCTATGCAGACCCCATCTGTTCACTCCAGTTAGGTATACCTAAGTTTTCATACTTCCTCAGAAGCAACAATGTAACGCGTGAATACTATATAACAATGTAATATGTTTTTCTATATTTTGTTTTTGATGTACAATTTTCTATATCACTAATACTATAATTGTTCACTTTTCTAGAATAATGTGTGGTGATATCTTGACAAAGGCTATATTTCTACAGCCGAATCGCGTCGGAAAACCGTCTGTTTGACTCACATCCAATCTGGATGTCTCCACAGTTTAAACGACGGAATCACCTCAATAGACTAAAGTATAAGAATAACTAGCGGGTGTTACCGCCACTGTTGTCTTTACTGCTTTCACCTTGTATGTAAATTGCAAAATAAATATTATCTTTTAAGCTATGTTTTTGCCTACACAATCCCATTTTCTTTTGGCTTGAGGAACCTACAAAATACAGTTCTATTTTCACATTTCCTGTCTTCAATCCAGCTAGCCTTAGAGCGGATGTAGCACCATTTGGTGGTGGCACTCATCACCTTTCAGTAGTGCAGTATTGCATCCCCAAAAAAAAAAAAACTTGCCCTGAGGTTATTTCACTGCATCCACCCCGCTCCACCAAACCACTCATGTCAACCTACCTACCACTAGTTGCCAGGTCGAGGGGAAAGGTAATAGAAAAAATAAAATAGATATGGGAACTATTTGCTGCCAATGCATGTTTTACGTCCACATTTTTCTATGATTGATGTGTCACTGCTTTATACTGATGTTTCCCTACAGGAACCACAAAAGAAATCCTGTGAACCAGCTTTTCTTTGCTATTTAATCGCACCTTGTAGTTTGCACCAGCTCTCGTCCTGCACAGGCAGCCCCCTGGCTGCGTCACCCTCCTGCTGACCAGTCTCACTCTTACATCCTCTGTGAGGGTTTTACCAAGCACAGACTTTCATGCAAATTTGTTTTCTTCTTATTGTTTTTCTTGGTCATCATGTTGAGTTACATGATCATTTGTTTGTTTTACATGTGTCTTGTTTTTTTTTTTTTTTGTTTGTTTGACATTTCCCACAGGTACCACATCTCAGGGAAACAAAATTGTTATTTTTTTCCTCAGTCGCAGCTCTCAGGGGCGGTTCGGCCACAGAGGCCTTTTTTCTTACCTGGTGCGGGGGGGGGGGGGCACGTTCTCACCCCACTCGCCTGGCCTACTGCCTCTCGCCTGGGGCCTTGACACGCAAGGATACTGTCAGGTCACCTGTGGCCAGGTGACAACTGCACCCTGTTGGAGGCAGGGGCGCAGCGCAAGGTAGTGAACCCTATAGCAGACTGCTGCGGATGTACCGGAACGTGAACCCAAGATTCCCCAGGGCGCGGAGTCTAAGACCCAGCAGGTGTTCACCAGGGCCTCTAGTGGTGAGGATGGACTTTGCTGCAGCTGGGCCCAGGTCGCGGCCCCTGGGGTCCCCCAGGTCACGCTCCGTAGGGAGTGAAGGGAAGCAGCCACTCAGGACACACAGAATGGTGAAGGGTAAGCCGAGGTCGGGGTAACAGGCAGACAAGGGTAGTCAAGGGACAGGCCAAAGGTCAGGTTAACAGGCAAACAGGAATAGTCAGAGACAAGCCAAGTCGGTACACAGAGAAGTAGTTACAAGCACACGGCAAACAGGAAACTAATACTGTTGAACAGCAAGGCAGGCCTGTAGTGCGCTGGTTAATATAGGCTTCCTGTGATGACCTGGGCGGGCCAGGAACAGGAAGTAGAGGTGATAAAAGCAGCCAGAAGGAAGAGTCTGGCCCTCAATGCAGACATGAGGAACAGGTAAGCTACCATACATTATTGCATATCCATGACAGTACCCTCCCTCTTACGAGGCCTCCCCCTTCCCCGCCTGGACCCGGGTTTAGAGGGAAACTTCAGATGAAATCTTTTTAACAGACGAGGTGCAAAGACCTCCGATGCAGGGACCCAAGATCTCTCGTCAGCACCAAAGCCTTTCCAATGAACAAGGTACTGAAGAATGCCTCTACAGAGTCGGGAATCCAGAACTTGACTGACCTCGTATTCCTGATTATCCTCAGAGACTGGTGCCATGGTAGAGAAAGGACGAGAAAACTTATTGAGGACTAAAGGCTTCAGAAGGGAAACATGGAAGGAATTAGCAATTCTGAGGCTTTTGGGGATCTGAAGTTTGAAACAAACCGGATTCAGTTTAGAAATTATGGTATATGGACCAATGAATCTTGGAGCAAACTTCAGGGAAGGCACTCGAAGCTTGATGTTCCTAGTGGAGAGCCAAACTTTGTCCCCTGGCTGAAGAGAAGGTGGTTTACGCCTGCGGCGGTCAGCAAAGCTTTTGAATTTGTCGGCAGCTGCCCGGAGGGAATCATGAACGTCACTCCAGATAGAATTGAAGGACTCCTGAGCTGAAGCCAACGCTGGGATATCCGAAGAACAGGCCATGGGAAGCGGAAGTTGAGGGTGTCTTCCATAAACTGCGAAAAAGGGTGTTTTCTGCAAACTGGTATTTACATGATTGTTATGGGAAAATTCCGCCCACGGAAGTAGAGAGGACCAATCGTCATGATGAGCGGAGACTAAGGTGTGAAGAAAAATCTCTAACTCCTGATTAACCCTCTCCATCTGCCCATTAGATTGAGGATGGTAAGAAGAGGAAAAATCCAAGGCAATATTGAGGGATTTGCAAAAGGCTCTCCAGAAACGAGACGTAAATTGAACGCCCCTGTCGGAAACAATGTGAGAAGGAACCCCATGGAGGCGGAAAATTTCTCGAATAAAAATGGGAACCAAAGCAGGAGCAGAAGGAAGACCAGGAAGGGGAACAAAATGAGCCATCTTGGAAAACCGATTGACTATCACCCAAATGACTGTATTACCGTCCGACAGTGGGAGATCAGTGATAAAATCCATGGCAATATGAGCCCAGGGTTCCTTAGGAATGGGCAAAGGCATGAGGAGACCAGCAGGAGCTTGTGTGGAGGATTTAGACTGAGCACAGACATGACAAGCCTTTACATAGTCTTTGACCTCCGAGCGGCGATTAGGCCACCAGTAGTTACGGCTGATGAGCAAGAAGGAGCGGAGAAACCCTGCGTGGCCTGCCACCTTGGAATCATGCCCCCAACGAAGAATCTTAGTTCTTAGCTCAGTGGGGACAAAGGTCTTACCAGGAGGAATCTTCGAGTCCAGATTGGTAGAATGGGCAATAATGCATGAAGTGGGGATGATCGGCTCAGGTTCAGGAGTGGACTCCTCGTCCAAAGTGTCAAAGGACCTAGAAAGTGCATCAGCCCGACCGTTACAGGAACCAGGTTTGTACGTAATCGTGAAATTAAAACGGGAAAAGAAAAGACTCCACCTGGCCTGTCTGGGATTCAAACGTTTAGCATTCTGTAGGTACTGTAAGTTCTTGTGATCGGTGAAGATCGTTATGGGATGAGGAGAACCTTCCAAAAGATGACGCCACTCTTCCAGCACCAATTTGATTGCGAGAAGTTCCCGGTCACCGATAGCATAATTTCTCTCTGCCTGAGAAAATTTTTTGGAAAAGAACGCACATGGATGACGTTTCTTCTCAAAGAGTTGAAGAAGAACAGCTCCCACCCCCACTGAAGAAGCGTCCACTTCAATAAAGAAAGCATCCCCAGGATTAGGTCTCCTCAAGAGAGGCCCGGAGACAAAGGCCTGTTTCAGATCATGAAAAGCAGCGACAGCTTCGAGGGGCTAGACTTTGGCATTAGAACCCTTCTTGGTCAAGGCGATAATAGGTGCAGCAATGGAAGAGTAATTCCTTATGAACTGCCTATAGTAATTGGTGAAGCCAAGAAAGCGCTGTGTGGCCTTTAGACTAGCAGGAAGGGGCCAGTTGGTAATGGCTAAGACCTTCCCAGGATCCATACCTAGGCCCAAACTTGAGACAAAGCATCCTAGAAATAGGACCTCAGAACATTCAAAGGAACATTTCTCCAGCTTGGCATAGAGATTATTCTCTCAAAGGCGCTGGAGTACAGTGCGGACATGGTTTCTATGGACATGCAGATTTTCCGAAAAGATCAGAATGTCATCCAGATAGATGACAACAAACTGGTACAGCAGGTCCCTGAAGATCTCATTGACAAAGTTTTGAAACACAGCTGGGGCATTACACAGCCCAAAAGGCATGACCAGGTATTCGTAGTGACCATCCCGAGTGTTAAACGCAGTCTTGCATTCATCACCCTCTCAAATTCGAATTAGGTTGTATGCCCCTCTGAGATCCAACTTGGTGAAAATGGAGGCACCCTTCAACCTATCGAATAGTTCAGATATTAAGGGTAAGGGGTATCGGTTCTTAATAGTAACAGCGTTTAAGCCTCGATAATCAATGCAGGGTCTCAAGGTACCATCCTTCTTGGCGACAAAAAAGAACCCTGCTCCTGCAGGTGATGAGGATTTCCGGATGAAACCTTTCTCAAGATTCTCTGAGACATACTCAGACATGGCCTGGGTCTCTGGGATGGACAATGGGTAGGTACGACCCCTGGGCAGCGTTGCCCCGGGAACAAGGTAAATGGCACAGTCAAAAGACCTGTGGGGAGGAAGCACGTCAGCTGATTTCTTACAGAACACATCTTGGTAATCGCTGTATGCAGCGGGAAGGTCAGAAGATACCGATGTGGTGGCAATGGAAATTCTCTCCTTTGGGGTCACCTTGGAAAGACATGACGAGAAACATGAGTGGCCCCAAGCCAGGATCCGCCCAGAGGCCCAGTCCACATGGGGAGAGTGGAGCCGTAGCCAAGGAAGGCCCAACACAATGGGGTTAGAGATTTTGGGTAGGATAAGAAAGGATATCCACTCCTGGTGAAGAATCCGTACTGACATCCTAAAGGGTAGCGTCTGGAAGCGAATAGGGCCCCCTGGGAGAACAGTGCCATCAATTGCTGAGACCACCAGCGGCGTAGAGAGAGGTGAAAGGGTGAGCTTCATAGAACAAGCAGTTCTCCAATCCATAAAGTTGCCGGCAGCCCCGGAATCCAGATATGCAAGGGTCAACTGAGGAGAAGTGCTTACGTGGAGGCACACTGGAAGAAGAATACGGGAAGGTGGTGTTTCTGGGTCCAACATTCCACCTTCTAAATGTATTACCCGAGCGTTTCCCGGGCGAAGCGAACAGGAGACACGAAGGTGGCCCTTGCCTCCACAATAGAGGCATAAGCCCAAAGTTCTACGTCTAGAACGTTCTTCGGGGGTAAGTCTGGTCCGGCCCAGCTGCATAGGTTCCTCAACAGGCATGGGATGCTCCACGGGATGGAGCGAGGGGAACTCAGACTGGCTAAAACCTAAGGAGCCTAAGGAGTGTTGGTGTCTCTTTTCTATGGACCTCTCCTGAAAACGAATATCGATCTGGTTGCATAAAGAGATGACATCGTCCAGACCGACGGGGATGGTTCTTCCCGCTAATTCGTCCTTCACTCGGTCAGAGAGGCCATGCAAAAAGGTAGCGACCAGGGCCTCATTGTTCCAGCTCAATTCAGCTGAGAGGATACGGAACTGGAGAGCATATTGTCCCACTGAACGGGATTCTTGGCGGAGACGTAAAAGAGCTCTAGCCGCTGAAGAGGCCCGAGCCGCCTCCTCAAAGATGTTACGAAAGAGCTTCAAGAAGTCGGGCAGGTTGGAAACTACCGGATCATTCTTCTCCCATAGGGGGGCAGCCCAGGCTAGAGCTTCGCCGGAAAGGAGGGAAATAATATAGGCTACCTTTGCCTCTGACAGGAAGTTTTGCGGCTGAAGCTCAAAATGGATGGTACATTGGCTAAGAAATCCCCTGCAGGCCTTGGAGGAGGTAGTTGCAGCGGATGCGAATCTGTGACTGGCGCGACAGGCCCAGCCACTGGTTGTTCTTGGGGTTGCAGATTCGGGGTCCCCAACGAGGTCTGAAGCTGTTAAAAGTGGGAAGCCAGATCCTGTAGGAATCGCATCACCTGAGTCTGATTAGTTTCATGCGTCTCGAGTCTGTGAACTAAGCTCTGTAATGGATCAGCTGGGGGAAGCGGGACGTCAGCCGGGTTCAAGGCTGTTCAAACTGTCAGGTCACCTGTGGCCAGGGGACAACTGCACCCTGTTGGAGGCAGGGGCGCAGCGCAAGGTAGTGAACCCTATAGCAGACTGCTGCGGATGTACCGGAACGTGAACCCAAGATTCCCCAGGGCACGGAGTCTAAGACCCAGCAGGTGTTCACCAGGGCCTCTAGTGGTGAGGATGGACTTTGCTGCAGCTGGGCCCAGGGTCGCGGCCCCTGGGGTCCCCCAGGTCACGCTCCGTAGGGAGTGAAGGGAAGCAGCCACTCAGGACACACAGAATGGTGAAGGGTAAGCCGAGGTCGGGGTAACAGGCAGACAAGGGTAGTCAAGGGACAGGCCAAAGGTCAGGGTAACAGGCAAACAGGAATAGTCAGAGACAAGCCAAAGTCGGTACACAGAGGAGTAGTTACAAGCACACGGCAAACAGGAAACTAATACTGTTGAACAGCAAGGCAGGCCTGCAGTGCGCTGGTTAATATAGGCTTCCTGTGATGACCTGGGCGGGCCAGGAACAGGAAGTAGAGGTGATAAAAGCAGCCAGAAGGAAGAGTCTGGCCCTCAATGCAGACATGAGGAACAGGTAAGCTACCATACATTATTGCATATCCATGACAGATACACTCCGACCACGTTCCTGGTTCACTTCCGGTGAAAACGTAAATTCAAGGGGGTTGGGCCTAGTCCAAATCTCTCCTTCCTCTCAGTCGACGGGTTCTGGTGGGCACTTCCGTACAGCTCCTCTGGATACACCTATGGTTGGGGTCCGCAGGGCATGTCAGTTGTTTGAGTCAGGAGCTTATGTCATCTCACTTCAGGCGCCAACAGTTTTTTTCATCCATACAGGTGGCACGAACAAACTTCATCGGATGTTCAGTCAAGCCTTTTCAGACCCCTCACAGGTTATCGTAGGTATGCTGTCTCACTTGGTCCATACTCTTCCTTCATATCTGGGTTTGGGGGGGGGGGGGGGGGCTGTAGTTAGGAAGGTCACTTGGCAGTTAGCCTGAGACCAACACCTATCCTCATGCAGAGGTTTCCGCCCATCGGCCAAAATCATAGCTAGCGTCTTGGTCACCCCACTAGCATAGAGAGGGCGTCACCTTCCAGAGGCCATACCCCCCGCCATTTCATTACTTGGCACAGCACAGGGCCAACTCATAAACAGCGCCTTTATCCACCGCTGGGTTAGTTAGGGCCTCACGTCCCACTCGCTAGCGCTGGTCTCCTCTCGGGAAACCTAGTTGGGGTGGGCACCCCATCAAACGTTTATTCGCTTATGTTCAGTGACCTTTTCTTTCATGTTTTTCCAGGATGTCTCATGCGTCAGACATAGGAGATAGCTTCACCCTTCCTAGTACACCAGTCAGGCCTCCTACTCCGGTGTCAGTCCCCATCGCCGGAGGAAGCCAAGTCTTGATGAGCCCTGACCCATTGAGCGCATGAACCATCCGGAAGATCACCACCGAATTGAGATGGAGAGGAATTCCGTTCCCGGCCACCACCAGGAAGGCCAAACTTTTTAGGATCCAAACGACCAACACAGTTCTGCAGTCGGGGCCCAGTTTGCAGGACAATGTGCACAAGACTTTCCCCGGAATTCAGGCCACGATGGCATCCATCTTGTCCTCCATCAACAGCCTGAATCAGAGGATGGAAAAATTTGAATTCCCGACTCCCACCCCCTTGTCATCCCTGGGTTTCCCTAGCGGTCTCGCAGAGTGTTGTCGCAAGTACTCTTACCTTCCCGGCCTCTATTTCACATACAGTATCATCACGCCAGCTCACATGGTCCCTCCCAGTGTCAAGAAAGACATCCTGGAGGGTAAGGATGTCAACCTCATGACCCTGCTGTTAGCTTCCCAGGACATCGTAGAAAGTAAGACGTATAACTACGACGAAATTTCCGTGGTGCTCAAGTATAAAGACCCCAGATTGAACAAGAAATTGTCCATCCCGGAGTTCGTGTTGGCTTTCGGTCTGTTTAGGGATGTGATTTGCTTTAATTTCCCGAACCGAAGGGAGGAACTGGATTTGTACATGCACAAGGTGGTCGAGTAGGGGTACAAGTATGGCAACTCGGCATTCTAAGATTACCATCTTTCTTTTTCCGCTAAGGCGGCCGCCACCTTCGCCCAATTCAACTTCTGGGCAGACTGGGGCCAATTGGACACGGAGTTATTCTGCCGCCATTTCGCTGGGCTCACTCCACTGGCCTGCGCCAACTGTGCTTCTTTTTCCCATCCCACCAACTTGTGTGCCTCTGAATCCAGTTCCACCGTCACCAGCAGAGTCGACCAGAAAGCTTCTAAACACAGGCTAGGTAGGCCCATCATGTTCCTGGGCAAGATGCAGGTTTGCAACAACTTCAATGCAGGAGGTTGCAGTACGAGGACAGCGTCATCACACTGAACGGTCAGGCCAGGGTGGACTTGGCCATGTGGTGTGAGTTCCTGACCCACTGGAATGGCATGAACATGTTCATCCCGCCATTTTACAGACTGCTCTCCGGTATTATGGACTGACGCAACGGGCCATACTGGGTTCACGGCCATTTGGGGCAACAAGTGGTTCAGGGACATTTGGCCACCAGAAACCTTAAACCTGCCATCCTTCAACTCCACCTCGGCCCTTTTTGAGATTTACCCCATAGTGGCAGCTGCTAGGGTATGGCTTTGGGTGGCCCAAACGGTAAACTGCTTCACCGATAACAAGGCAGCTAGGGATGGCCTTGCGGTTAGCCCGGCGGTCGGTTGGCGGCAAACTTTGCTCGTTCGCAGTCCGCCGATACTGCGAACATATGGCGATGTTCGTGGCGGCCGTATTAGTTTACATTGGGGAGAACTTTGACCCATGACACATCCATCAGATGGAACAGGACAGCCAATTGAGACATTTCAGCACATGGACATACCCCCTACCTTATAAATAGACCTGGTGGCCATTTTACATTCTGCTTTTGTCAGTGTAAGAAGAGGTTTGCTGTGGGGAGCAGGGACAGATTGTCAGTGACACAGATCGCTCTGTTATAGGACCACAAAAGTCCTTTCAAGGACTGGTATTTGGTATAGGGGTATAGATGTATTATTCTTTGGGGTGCACTATATAGGGGTGTAATACACTTATAATATACTTTCTAATATAGAAAGCATATTGTAGTAGATTTGTATTGTGCACTGTGCAGCATTGTGACTGGTGTGGTGAGCATTTCTGCAGCGATACTACAACTACAAAGAGTGACAAAAGCACTTTTTTTTTTTTTTTTAGTTAAAACTATTTTATTTATCCAATGAAAAAACAAAACAATAATACAAAACAGTATACAGCTTTCAATGAATATACAATTTTCATGTTCAGTGTCAACAAGTTTATAAAGGTATTTGTACAGAAGTATGTGGGGTTTCCCTGAGATACAGCAAGGGTTTTTGTTGCAAGACAAAGTTTAAACTTCATTGAACAACATCATAAATTACACCACTTTGTTATGGGAGATTGATAAATGTGAGGGATGATGTATACAGCAAGATTATTCACATGTGGCAGACTCTTTGAGCCAGCGGTCCCAAATCTTATTGTATTTTGTAGGGATACCTCTGTGAGCGTATATACATTTTTTATAACATAGTTACATAGTTACATAGTTAGTAAGGTTGAAAAAAGACATCAGTCCATCCAGTTCAACCTATGATGCGTGTGTGTGTTTGCTTTTAACCGTACATTGTATACCCCTGTATGTTGTGGTCTTTAACCACTTAAGCCCCGGAGGATTTGGCTGCTAAAGGACCAGGGTTTTTTTTGCGATTTTTTACTGCGTGACTTTAACGGACAATTGCGCGGTCGTGCGACGCTGTACCTAAACGAATTTGACGTCCTTTTTTTCCCACAAACAGAGCTTTCTTTTGGTGGTATTTGATCACCTGTGCGATTTTTTGATCACGCGCTATAAACAAAAAAAGAGCGTAAATTTTGCAAAAATAACAATATTTTTCACATTTTTTTAAATGAAATTCCCCAAAAAAAAAAGTAAAAATCAAAATTTTTTAACATTTTTCGGCCAATTTGTTTTATGCTACCTATGTTTGGTAAAAAAAATCGCAAAAAGCGTATTTTGATTGGTTTGCGCAAAAGTTATCGCGTTTACTAACAAAGAGAAAGATTTTTGTCATTTTTGGTGTTTTTTTTTTTAACGCGTAATGGCGGCGATCTGCGATTTTTTTTCGGTACTGCGACATTGGGGCGGACAGATCGGACCCTTGACTGACATTTTTGACACTTTTGGGGTTACCAGTGACATTACTGCAGTAATCAGTGCTATACATATGCACTGTTACTGCAAAAATGACACTGGCAGGGAAGGGGTTAACTTTATTGGACAGGGAGGGGTTAAGTGTGTCCTAGGGGCGTGCTTTCTACTGTGTAGGGACATTCCTATTGGTGTAAAAGCAAAGATCAACCGTTCTACATAGTAGAACGGTCAGATCTTTACTTTTACACAGGGAGAACTGACAGGCAGCTTGTTTACACAAGCTGCTCTGTCTTTCTCCCTTCACAGGAGCGATCGCAGTGTGACTGGCGGACATCGAGTCCGCCGGTCACACGCACTGACTTGCCTGTGAACGAGCCGCCCGCGATAGGCTCGCAAGTCAGTGACAGGCGAGTGACGTACCGATACGTCACTCTGCCTGGCCGGGGCTGACCGCCGCAGTATATAGTCGTGCGGCGGTCGGCAACCGGTTAAGGTGTCCATCTAATAGTTTTTTGAAACTATCGATGCTCCCTGCTGATATGACTGCTTGTGGAAGAGAATTACACATCCTTACTGCTCTTACAGTGAAGAACCCCTTACGCACTTTAAGGTTAAACCGCCTTTCCTCTAGTTTTAGTGAGTGGCCACGTGTCTTATTGTATCTCCTTACTCTGAATAGTTTGTTCCTTATGCTCGGGTCACCAGTACAGTATTTGTACATTGATATCATATCCCCCCTCAATCGTCTTTTCTCCAGAGAGAAAAGGTTCAGTGCTTGTAGTCTTTCCTCATAGCTGATGTCCTCCATTCCCCTAATTATTTTTGTTGCCCTTCTCTAGACTTTCTCCAATTCCAGCACATCCTTCCTGAGGACCGGTGCCCAGAACTGGACAGCATACTCCAGATGTGGCCGGACCAGAGTCTTGTAGAGTGGGAGAATAATCTCTTTATTTCTGGAGTGAATCCCCTTTTTTATACATCCCAGTATTCTGTTGGCTTTGCTTGCGGTGGCTTGGCATTGCATGCCACTGCCAAGCTTGTTGTCTACCAGTACCCCCAAGTCCTTTTCCATCCTAGACTCACCCAGAAGTTCCCCCCCTAGTGAGTAGCTTGCTTTCTGGTTTCTGGCCCCCAAGTGCATTACTTTACATTTATCAACATTAAACCTCATCTGCCATGTAGTTGCCCACCCCATTATTTTGTTCAGGTCTGCTTGCAAGGTTTCCACATCCTGCATAGAAGATATTGGCATGCCTAGTTTAGTATCATCTGCAAATACTGAGATTGTACTCGATATCCCCTCCTCTAGATCATTTATGAACAAATTAAACAGGATTGGTCCCAGGACAGAACCCTGGGGGACCCCACTTTCCACACCCACCCAATCCGAGTACTCCCCATTAATCACCACCCTCTGTAATCTCCCCTGGAGCCAGTTCTCTATCCAGGTACTCACCTTATGGTCCATACCTACCTTCCTTAGTTTGTACAGTAATCGTTTGTGGGGAACGGTGTCAAAGGCCTTTGCAAAGTCCAGATACACCACATACACAGGCTTACCTTTATCTAGGTGGCTGCTCACTTCATCGTAGAAGTTTAATAGATTGGTTTGGCAAGAACGATTTTTCATGAATCCATGCTGATTACTACTTATAATACCGTTTTTATTACTAAAGTCTTGTATGTGGTCCCTTAACATCCCCTCCAAAATTTTGCAGACTACAGATGTTAGGCTGACCGGCCTATAGTTACCCGGGATATATCTCGGCCCCTTCTTAAATATTGGTACCACGTTGGCTTTTTTCCAATCAGCTGGCACCATACCCGTCTGTAAACTATCCTTAAAGATCAAGAATAATGGTCTGGCAATCACCTGGCTGAGCTCATTAAGAACCCTCGGGTGCAAGCCATCCGGTCCCGGGGATTTATTTATGTTAAGTTTCTCTAGTTTAGCTCTAAGTCTATCTTCTGTTAACCATGGCGGCACTTCCTGAGGTGTATTATTTAGTTCGGCCTTACAAGCTGGGTTCGTGTAGCCCCCCGATTCTTTTGTGAAGACTGAAGAGAAGAAATTATTTAACACTTCCGCCTTTTCTCTGTCCTCAGTGGCCATATTTCCTTTATCATCTTTTATGGGGCCAATGTGTTCTGGCCTCGCTTTCTTACTGTTTATATACTTAAAGAACTTCTTGGGGTTCTTTTTACTCTCCTCCGCTATATGTCTCTCGTGTTCTATTTTAGCCGCCCTGATTTCATCTTTACATTTCTTATTACACTCTTTGTAATGCTTAAATGCTGCCAATGACCCCTCAGTCTTGTATTTTTTGAAGGGTAGGAAGGGTATTATTCACGTCAGTCATCCAATCAGTTAGTTTTGGGGGGGCTTGTCGCATCCACACTTTGGCTATCGTCTTTCTGGCCAGGAATAATGTTTCATGTAGGAATGTCTTGAAATATTTATCTATGTTAATTTCAGGGAGGATTCCAAGTAGGCAGGGCTTTGGATCTAGAGTCAGGGGGGACCCCATGTCGTCATGCAGGAAATCTATCATTTGACTCCAAAATCCCCATATATACGGGCAAGACCACAACAGATGAAAGAATGTACCCAATGTTTGTTTGCACATTGGACATGTCGGGGGTTGTTCTTGTTTAAATTTAGCTAGTTTTACAGGAGTGAGATATGCACGGTGCAGTATATACAGGGCCGTCTTTTCCACTGGGCATGCCTGGCGGTTGCCCGGGGGCCCCACTTGCCAAGGGGCCCCACATGGATGGTGGCATGTCCCTGATGGTCTAGGGCCCCCTGTTATGTTTTCCGCCGGCCCGGGCCCCCCCCCCTTATTGCTTATTGCGGCAGCCGTGGCTTGAGTCTGCACTGCAGTGCACACTGGTTGCTAAGGCCAGCCCGATTGGCATCTAGCAACCAGTGACGTTAGCAGTGCAGACCCAGGATGCACGGTGCCGCAGCGGAGGACTCGGAGGAGGATCCTCCTCCTCCTCGGCTCGTCCTCCTCCCTCCGTCTCGACCTGAGTCCCGACTGGCTCCGCCTCCACCCACCTCCTCCCATCTGTGCAGCTGAGCCGTTGTAAAGGTAAGGCTGCCACGGCCCACAGCCTGCCAGGCTGAATCATACAGTATATATTATTTTTTTAACTCTCTCATGGCTGGCAATGATGATGAATCGACGATGACACAAGAGACAGACAACTCTGTCCTGGAGGATATACCTTTCTATATATATTGGTCCCTGTAATATGTATATAGTAAGGTATATATCCTCCAGGTAGTAGTTGTACTCTCTTGTAGTATAGTGTTCCCTGTAATGTGTATATAGTCTATATACATATTACAGGGAACACTATATACTACAAGAGAGTACAACTACTACCTGGAGGATATATACCTTACTATATACATATTACAGGGACCAATATATACTACAAGAGACAACTACCTGGAGTATATACCTTACTATATACATATTACAGGGAACACTATATACTACAAGAGTCTCTTGTAGTATATAGTGTTCCCTGTAATATGTATATAGTAAGGTATATACTCTAGGTAGTTGTACTCTCTTGTAGTATATATTGGTCCCTGTAATATGTAGATAGTAAGGTATATCCTCCAGGTAGTAGTTGTACTCTCTTGTAGTATATAGTGTTCCCTGTAATGTGTAAATAGTCTATATACATATTACAGGGACCGATATATACTACAAGAGAGTACAACTACTACCTGGAGTATATACCCTACTATATACATATTACCGGGACCAATATATACTACAAGAGACAACTACCTTCTCGTGCGTGATTGTGTAGGCAGGGGGCCCCAGTGCACTGCATTGCCCAGGGGCCTATAAGGCTCTTAACCCTCCTCTTATGTTAGAATTCCGTTACTATCCATGATGTTAGGGTCAGTTTTGACCCATGTTTTAAATCAGCCAAAAAATACCCTCTGAATAATTATTTATCATCAAATTTGTTTCTTACCTCTTGGTTACCTTGTTAGGCTTCTTTATCCTTGAAAAGATTGGTTTTAATATTTTTGGTGTGACCCCTAGACCTTTCTTTTGATAGCATACCTCTCATTGTCAAATTTAAAAAATGGTAAAATAAAGTCAGCAACTCTGAAATGAATTTGTCCTATGTTTCTTCACTTTATTTAGAGAAGCAGACAAGCAGGAAAGGAGATAGGCCCCTCCCTAACTACAGCTCACTGGGTTGAGAGGGGATTGGCTGTCACTTTTACTAAGCAGAGAGAGTGTTTATGATTTCAGTTTTGGCACTTATTAGTGTCCTAAAATCCTATATTATAACTGGGTCAGAATTGACCCTAACACCATGAACGTCTTAATTTTCACCACAGTATTTTATAATTTAGTGAAAAGGATTATTTTTCTATTACATTGTTTAAATAGAGGTTCCTGACAAAGTAAAAAAATCTTGATGCAATAAACATTTTATGTGATACTTATAGACATTCAAAACCTGAAAACGGGTCAGTTTTGACCCTAACACAAGAGGAGGGTTAAGATGGCACTGAGTATATATACCTGAGTCAGTCTGTCCGACAGTCTAGGCGAAACTATTTTACATGTGTCTAAGGCCTCACTTCTTCATCCTCCATTTGTCCCAGGTCTCCTTCCCACTTCACTTTAACATTATACGCTAATTTTGTGCATGACGGGGTGTGTAGCATACTGTAGAATGTGGATATTAATTTATGAGACTCCCCACTCCTAATGACTTCCATAATAGGATTGCAAGGGGGGTGGGGTGCTGAGTCTGGAAATTGTGTTTGGATGGCATGTCGGACTTGCAGAAAGCGGAAAAACATGCGGTTCGGGAGATCAAAATCTACTTTTAGCATGTCAAAAGTTTTAAAAGCTCCCGCCGGATCCGGCACGGTAAGGAACTCAGGAAGAGTTCTATTGTGCCAAATGGGGGAAAATTTGTGATGTGTAGGTATATCCATTTTAAAAGAGACGAGTTGCCATATTTTCCTATAGTGAAAAAGGAGTGAGCTGCGGTGACAAAAGCACTTTTAAAAAAAGTATTATAACTGGTGTGATAGACCAGTGGCCCCCAATACCACAGATTGAAGTGGGGTGTTATCTAACACTATACTTTTATAAGAGTGTATTTTTGTCCTGCAAAAATTTTGCCTCTTTTGCTGGGTTAACTCTGCTACACACAGTGCCAAACTTACTAGCCATTTTTTTTATAACTGGTGTGATAAACCAGTGGCCCCCCCCAATACCACAGATTGAAGTGGGGTGTTATCTAACAGTATACTTTTATAACATTGTATTTTAGTCCTGCAAAAATTTGGCCTCTTTGGCTGCATTAACTGTGCTACACACAGTGACAACAGTTACTGGCCAACTTTTTGTAGAACTGGTGTGATAGACCAGTGGCCCCCCAATACCACAGATTGAAGCGGGGTGTTATCTAAGAGTATACTTTTAGAAGTGTATTTGTGTCCTGCAAAAATTTTGCCTCTTTTGCTGCGTTAACTGATTGCTGTGTAGCTGTGCTCTGCGACTGATTGCTGTGTAACCGTGCTCTGCGACTGATTGCTGTGTAACTGTGCTCTGCGACTGATTGCTGTGTAAACGTGCTCTGCGACTGATTGCTGTGTAACTGTGCTCTGCCACTGATTGCAGTGTAACTGTGCTCTGCGACTGATTGCAGTGTAACTGTGCTCTGCGACTGATTGTTGTGTAACCGTGCTCTGCGATTGATTGCTGTGTGACCGTGCTCTGCGACTGATTGCTGTGTAACTGTGCTGCGACTGATTGCTGTGTAACTGTGCTCTTTGACTGATTGCTGTGTAAGAAGATCTGTGTAAGACTGATTGCTGTGTAATTGTGCTCTGCGACTGATTGCAGTGTAACCGTGCTCTGTCACTGATTGCTGTGTATCCGTGCTCTGCGACTGATTGCTGTGTGACCGTGCTCTGCGACTGATTGCTGTGTGACCTGCTCTGCGACTGATTGCTGTGTAACCATGCTCTGCGACTGATTGCTGTGTAAACTGTGCTCTGCAACTGATTGCTGTGTAACCGTGATCTGCGACTTATTGCTGTGTAACTGTGTTCTGCGACTGATTGCTCTGCTCTGCGACTGATTGCTGTGTAACTGTGCTCTGCGACTGCATGCTGTGTAACTGTGCTCTGCGACTGATAGCAATCCCCGCTCGGTGACTGACTGACCGTGCTCTGCGACTGATAGCGATCTGTGACTGACTGACTGTGCCCTGTGACTGACGGTGCCCTGCAACTGACGGTGCCCTGCGACTGACGGTGCCCTGCGACGGACGGTGCCCTGTGACTGAAAGTGCCCGACGGTGCCCTGTGACTGACTGAGCGTACTCTGCGACTGAGTACCTGGGAAGACTGGTGAGTATCTTTGCGACTGGTGAGTATATTTGCGACTGGTGAGTATCTTTGCAACTGGTGAGTATCTTTGCGACTGGTGAGTATCTTAGCGACTGGTGAGTATATTAGCGATTGGTGAGTACCCTAGATTTAGTACCAGGGGAGATAGAGGTAGTGTAGGTAAGGAATAACAGGTCGTTAACATTATCCCCATAGAGTAGTGGGTAATAATATCCAACAGGATTGCGGATGCCACTCAGTGCACTTCTTGCGCCATGTATGAGTTTCTTGATGAACCAATCGAGGGCGAATACTGCTGTGCAAGATGTGAGCGACTTGTTGCTCTGGAAGCCAAGATCCTGGATCTAGAAAACACAGTGGCAACACTGCGTTGCATCAACAACATGTAAAGGAGCTTGGACATTACCCATCAGGCGCTGGCAGGGGCCAGCATAGAGGAGGAAGGAGTAGAGGAGACGCAGGCATCAGTGGTAGGCAGCTGGGTGACCGTTAGGAAGGGTAGTGGGAAGAGTGTCAGGGAGGCCAGTCCTGAGTTGGTTCACCCTAACAAAATTGCCATGTTGCAGATTGAGGGGGATATCAGCTCAGGGGTGGCAGTGCTGGAGCAGGCGCCCTCCCCCAGCTGCCAGGGGAGTAGCGGCTCCAGGAAGAAGGGGGGCCGAGATTCAGGAAAGGTTAGACAGGTTGTGGTAGTTGGGGACTCAATCATCAAGAGGACAGAAAGGGCAATCTGTCGAAAAGATCGAGGTAGCCGGACAGTATGTTGTTTACCGAGCGCTCGAGTTCGGCACATCGCGGATCGGGTAGACAGATTATTGGGCGGGGCTGGGGATGACCCAGCGGTCATGGTGCATGTGGGCACTAATGACCAAGTAAAAGGAAGGTGGAGGATCCTAAAGAATGATTTCAGGGACTTAGGTAATAGATTGAGGAATAGGACCTCCAAGGTGGTTTTCTCTGAAATACTGCCTGTACCTCGAGCCACACAGGAGAGGCAGAAGGAGCTTAGGGAACTTTAGAAGTGGCTGAGGAATTGGTGTAGGAAGGATGGGTTTGGGTTCCTGGAGAACTGGGCTGACTTCTCAGTCGGCTACCGGCTCTTTAATAAGGATGGGCTGCACCTTAATGGGGACGGTACAGCTCTTTTGGGGAGAAAGATGGCCACCAAGTTGGAGGGGCTTTTAAACTAGGAGACGTGGGGAGGGCTCAGAAGAAGAGTCAGTCAGGAGGGAGCAAAGAACAGAAGGCAGTTTTAGAGTCAGCAGCGACAGTAGTTCCATAACGTCAATTGAAAGGTCTGTGCAGGAAAACCTCAGACCAAACAGGAATAAACATAATCACCATTCATGATTAACTTCCGTAAAACTAAGAGGGGTATATGCTAATGCCAGGAGCCTAGCTAATAAAATGGATTAGTTGGAAATGTTAGTACATGAGGATGACATAGACCTTGTGGGAATAACGGAGACTTGGTTCGACTCCTCACATGACTGGCTGGCCAATATCCAAGGGTATTCGGTGTACCGGAAGGACAGGGTAGGAAAAAGAGGGGGAGGGGTATGTCTCTATGTCAAGAACAATGTAAGGGTGATAGAGAGGAGTGACATTACGGAAGGGATGAGTATGGATTTAGAATCCGTGTGGGTAGAACTCCATAGGGAAGGAGAAAAGGGAAAAGTAACTGTGGGGGTTTGCTATAGGCCACCTAACCAAAGGGAGGAGGTAGAGCTGGAATATTTAGCACTATTGGGTAAAGTGGCAAAAGTGGGATCAGTCATCATATTGGGGGACTTCAATTATCCCGACATTGACTGGGAAGAGGGGACTGCACACTCACAGAAGGTCTATTCACGGAAACCTTACAGGATAACTACATGTCACAGTTGGTGGATTCTCCGACTAGAGAAAACGCAGTCCTGGATCTATTGATCACTAATGACCCAGACCTAATCTCGGAGGTAGGAGTCCAGGACAACCTGGGCCCTAGCGATCACAGGATGATCACATTTTGTGTAAATAACAATATAACAAGGCAAGTGGGGAACATAAGAACCCTAAACTTCAGAAGGGCAAACTTTCCAAAATTGTACTCATTGTTGGAAAGGGTAAACTGGGACCAAACCCTGGGATCACTGACTACAGAGGAAAAATGGGACTGCTTTAGGAACATATTAAGCAAATGCATCTTGCAGTGCATTCCTATGGGAAATAACTTTAGAAGAGACAAAGCCAAACCTGGCTGGCTAAACCGAAGCGTTACAAAACGTATTAGGGGAAAAAAATTGGCCTTCAAGAAATATAAATCAGAGGGCACCGTATCGGCTTTCGAGCAATACAAGGAGGCAAATATGAAAAGTAAACATGAAATCAAAATGGCTAAAATCAACTTTGACAGACAAATAGCGGAGGATAGCAAAAAAAACCCAAAGAAATTCTTTAAATATCAACAGCAAAAAAACTAGGGCGGAGCATATTGCACACATAATTAACGATGATGGGAGAATGGTTACAGGGGACACTGAAAAAGCAACCGTGCTGAATGCTTTTTTCTCGTCAGTCTTTACACAGGAAACGGAGGGGGTACACTGACCATGACTGTATGGTTATTAGTAATACACAGGACTTGCCAATATGGCTAACAGAGGGTGAAATCAGGGAAAGGCTGGATAAACTTAACACAAACAAATCACCAGGCCCGGATGGCGTACATCTGAGAGCACTCAAGGAACTCAGTAAGGTTATATCTAGACCACTGTTCCTGATCTTTGCTGACAGTATTAGGACAGGAGATGTACCAGGGGATTGGAGGAAAGCTAACGTGATTCCGATATTCAAAAAGGGGCAGAGGCATATCCCGGGAAATTATAGGCCTGTCAGTCTGACATCGATAGTAGGTAAACTTCTGGAGGGGATGATAAGGGACTATATCGTAGAGTTTGCTAAAGACAACAACATCATCAGCAGTAATCAGCACGGGTTTACAAATGGGCGTTCTTGTCAAACCAATCTCTTAACATTCTACGAGGAGGTGAGCTGTGAGCTAGATAGGGGCAGACCAGTGGATGTGGTGTACCTGGATTTCTCTAAGGCGTTTGATACAGTTCCCCACAAGCGCTTAATTTATAAAATAAGGTCTGCAGGCATCGACAGCAGGGTTTGCTCTTGGATACGGAACTGGCTAAAAGGGCGTGTCCAAAGGGTGGTAATAAACAGCGCATACTCAGACTGGTCTGAGGTGGTAAGCGGGGTCCCCCAAGGCTCAGTCCTGGGACCAACCTTGTTCAATTTATTCATAAACAGCATTGAGGACGGGATCAGTAGCTCGATATCAGTTTTTGCAGATGACACAAAATTGGGCAGGGCAATAACTGCACAGCATGAAGCAGATATCCTACAGAATGACCTGGACAAAATAACGGAGTGGGCAACGACATGGCAAATTAGGTTTAATGTGGAGAAGTGTAAGGTTTTGCACTTGGGGACTAAAAACATAAAAGCACAATACACGTTAGGAGGGGAACCCTTGGGGGAATCAAAAATGGTGAAAGATCTGGGAGTCTTGGTTGATGATAGATTAGGCAATAGCATGCAATGTCAAGCGGTAGCTGCCAAAGCCAGCAGAATATTAGCATGCATAAAGAAGGGATGCATTCCAGAGATAAGACTATAATCCTTCCACTTTATAAAACTCTGGTCCGACAGCATCTGGAGTATTCTGTCCAGTTCTGGTCGCCAGTCCTCAGGAGGGATGTGTTGGAGCTGGAGAGAGTCCAGAGAAGGGCAACTAAACTGATTAGGGGATTGGAGGACCTTAATTATGAAGTTATGATATATTCTCCCTGGAGAAGAGACGCCTGAGGGGGGACATGATAGCAATTTATAAATATCTCAATGGGGATCTCAGCTTAGAAAAACAGCTATTCAGTCGAAGGGATTGCCTATGGACTCGAGGGCATACAATACGATTAGAGGAGAAGCGTTTTAACCTCAGGCAACGTGGGGGGTTCTTTACAGTTAGGGCTACAAGATTGTGGAATTTAGTACCACAAGAGGGGGTTTCTGCTGGAAGTATGGTGGCTTTCAAAAGACTCTTAGATGCACATCTCAAGGATCAGAACATTCAGGGCTATGTGAGATGATTACAGCCACACACACCTACACAGGTTGAACTGGATGGACTATTGTCTTTATTCAACCTCACCTACTATGTGACTATGTAACTCTGCTACACACAGTGCCAAACTTACTGGCCAATTTTTTTGTATAACTGGTGTGATAAACCAGTGGACCTCAATACCACAGATTGAAGTGGGGTGTTATCTAACAGTATAAGGAATAAGTCCTGCGAGCGACGCTGAGGCTCTAAATTGATCAGTTATTTACCGCAATATATAGTGTTGGGCAAATAAAAAATTATTAAATTACCGTATTTATCGGCGTATAACACGCACTTTTTCCTCCTAAAAATGGAGGAAAAAGTAGCTGTGCGTGTTATACGCTGATATAAAAAAAATGTCCAGAAAGCAGCGCCGAGAGGTAGAAGGGGGTGGGCAGCGCCGAGAGGTAGAAGGGGGCGGGCGGCGCTGAGGAGAAGGAAGGATGCTCTGTCATCGGAAGTTCCGCCTCTTATGCCAACGTCAATCATAGGCGCGGGACTTCCGATGAGAGCGCATCCTTCCTTCTCCTCAGTGCCGCCCGCCCCCTTCTACCTCTCGGCGCTGCTTTCTGGAGATTTTTAAAAGTTATGTGTATAGTGGCGCTGGCGAGGCTGCATGTATGGGCACTGGCAAAGGCTGCATGTATGGGCACTGGCAAAGGCTGCATGTATGGGCACTAGCGAAGGCTGCATGTATGGGCACTGGCAAAGGCTGCATGTATGGGCACTGGCAAAGGCTGCATGTATGGGCACTAGCGAAGGCTGCATGTATGGGCACTGGCAAAGGTTGCATGTATGGGCACTGGTAAAGGATGCATGTATGGGCACTGGCGCTGGTGAGGCTGCAATTATGGGGACTGGCGCTGGCGACGCTGCATGTATGGGCACTGCGCTGGCGAGGCTGCATGTATGAGCATTGGTGCTGGCGAGGCTGCAATTATGGGCACTGGCGCTGGTGAGACTGCATGTATGGGCACTGGCGCTGGCGAGGCTGCATGTATGGGCGCTGGTGCTGGCGAGGCTGCATGTATGGGTACTGCAGTGATGAGGCTGCATGTATGGGTACTGCACTGGCGAGGCTGCATTTAAGGACACTGCGCTGATGAGGCTGCATTTGTGGGCACTGGTAAGACTACATCAAATTGAAAAAAAAAAAATGTTCTCAGTTCAAAGCTGTTTATTTTAAATTTCAGCTTTTTTCCTGAAATTTCTGCCCTAAAATTTAGGTGCGTGTTATACGTCGGCGCGTGTTATACGCCGATAAATACGGTAATTAATTTGTGCTTAAATTATTAAAAACCCAAAATATTTATATGTGACATAGGGCCTGATTCATAGTATGGCGAATTGGCGTTTCGGCGGGATTTTGCGAACCGGCGAAGTTTTAAGTCTGAAATTGGTATTCAAAGAACGGCGGGCGGAAAATAGCGCCTAGTGTGAGATTCATTAAGATGCAATAAGGCCAGAGCGCGACTTAAAAACACGCCAGCTAAAAGCTCGACTAAAGTTTTGCCAAATTTCCCCCTGTACCCCCAAAAATCCCAAATCACTGTGGAAGGTGTGGAGGACAATTTGGAGATGACTTGCTTTTAAAAAATGTCAAAAACTGACTTAGAAAGAGAGATATCTGCGAAAGTGTAGAAAGGTTAAACAGCTCCTCCAGCCCCGAGCTGCGAATGTGCGCATGCGCAACGCCAAATAAGCTCAAAAAATTCCGCCAGCGTGATTTTAGGCAAATTTTTTTTTTGAATACCGCTTGGAAATCCGCTGTCTCGCCCATAGAAAATGGCAAAAACCGGCGGAATTAAAAAAACATGCACACTTCCAACAAGGGATCCCTTAGTAAACACCATCACATTCCATACACCTTTCCTGCTAACTCAGAAATCATAACAGTAAAATCTACAGTGTTTATATAGAACATCCACATTATCTGAAAAAACCAACAAAATATTACATTGGGGAACGGGTCGTCAGATAGAACAAAAATAGATGTAAAACATATTTCAAAGAAATATTATTAGCATTTCACACATATCAAGGAAATGTCACAATTTTGACAATATTTTATGTGTTTCAAAATATTTTTTTTCGAAATATATTGCAAATACTACCTTTTCTTCCATATGGGTATGGCCAAGTGTTACCATTTTACTACACATTTAACTAAAGGTATATATATATATATATATATATATCCCTTATACTTGGCTAATTAGCAAAGTATGCCCAACAAACAAATATAGCTTTAGCTCACAATATTGC